>NC_058158.1:18014418-18245843 GCF_020080835.1 Cotesia glomerata | reverse complement strand
TACATACAGACATACGGACATTATCGCGAAAACATTCGGGGAAGCTTTCTAGGACCTCAAAACATCAAGATCTGATGAAAAGTAGATTTTAGAAAAACGGGGTGAAACCAATAACTTCCGAAATTGTGAAAACTTTCAATTTTCTTAGCGGAAAGTTAAAAATATTAAAAAGCAAATAATCTTCAATGCATTACCTTGTTTGAAGTATTACCTCTGACAAAAATTCAGCAATTTTAATCGTTTTCTTTTTTCAGGAAGATGATGAAAACTTGTCGGAGCCATTGACGGCGAAGAGAATAAAATTATCCGAACAGCGGACACATGGTCGACCTGTAATAACGAGTATTAAAGAAAAGAATCTGAGTATAACGAAGATTGTACGAAAGGAAATAAATAAATAAAAAGGCCATTCGGCAACCGAAATAGAACTAGATTTCTTCTTCATACAGTAATAATAATAATAAAAATCATGATATTGAAACAACTCACTCTTCCCGAAATAAAAAAAATTATCGAAAAAAATATAAAAGTATTGGATTGACTAGCGAACCAATACTTTTTTCTTTGTATCAATATTTTTTTTGATCAGAGTTAATTCCTTTGTATTATATCTTTAAATATTTTTCTATAATGATAATAGTATTCATTGTCTTAATGTGAACGCATTCTTTTATACAGCTTCTCATGGGTGATGTGGAAAAAGGTGGTTACAGATTTACTAACGATCTACCCGAATACATTAGACGACAGACTGATTAATATAACGATAAGTAAATCTATATCATATTTATACTATAATGAAGCCAATAGTTATGAAACGGCTGCAACAGTAAACTGTTTCGTTTACCAACTATAAAATTACTAATATTGAAGTTATCAGCACTTAAAAATAGTGAAAATTGATGCTTAATAAAAGAGCTCTATTACGCAATTTACCAAATTTAAATAACATGCTAGTTTAGTAATTACACTAAGTTGAAGTGGTAAGAACATAGATTTTTAAAATTTTGTAAATTTCAAAATCCTGTTATTTCAATACTATTTGCCTGATTAAGCTCATCTTCGAACTTAACCTTTGTCTTTATCGATAGACAAATCATGTTGAGTTTCAGAATAATCGGATATAAATTGAAAACGCTATCGTGCAGAAAAGCCGCGTTGTATCGTATAAATAAATATATATATATAAACATATATAAAGTTTTAAACGAACTGCATTTTTTGATTCAATTTGTCGAGCTGAGTTAGAAAATAGCTAAATTTTTGGAAAATTGCGCCATGAGAACGGCTGCAAAAGGTTACATTTTTATTAAATATACTAAAAAATCCAAAATTTAGAAAATTAATGTTAACATACTTTCTAAAGTTTCAGAGTCATTTTTCATAAAAACGGCATTCGGCCATAACCGATATAGATAGGTAGATTTCTAAGACAAATATGAAAGAAAAAGTAGGATTATTAATGATATATGAAAGTTATTTGAGAATGAAAGCTCAAAATTATTTTTTCTTATTTTTCAAATTTTTCAAGCCACAAAATAAATTCAAAAATCGTCGAAAGGAGACAAATAATCGATTTAATTGGAGTTTATTATCTGAACTTTGAGATAAATTTAACAGACTTGCTATCTTTCACAGCTAAAAAGTTATTAGAAGAAAAAGGCCCAAAATACGATTATTGATGGATTTTTTTAAAGTGTCCGAGTCACGAAATAAACAGAAGAAATCGTCAAAAGTGGATAAATTATAGCGTTAATTAAAAAGAATTAAGTGAACTTTGAGATAAAAACAATACATTTAAACTATCTTTGACGGAAACGATATTATTTCGGTAAAATAGACAAAATTAAAAATTTTTTGAAAATTAAAAAAATTTTCAAACCCCCACAGCTCCGAAACTAACCGGCCAATTTTGCTCATCTTCGAATTTGATCTCAGTATTGATTCATAGAATAAGCCCACAAAATTTCATTGTCATCGGTTAAGAAGTGTGAGCGAAATCTTTCTGACATGAGGCGTTATATAAAATATATATATATATGTATATATATATATATATATATGCATATATATATATATATATATATATATATATATATATATATATATAAACATAAATAAATACATGCATAAAATTTAGAGCCGATGTTAATTTTAGGCATAGCTTGACAAAATAATACATATTATAACAAAATTTCTTTTAAATGAGGACATAAAATCGGCTGCCATAGCGAGCTTTATAAATCAAACTACCTCAAAAGTAGTCAACTCATCTACGAACATCTTTCGGCCCTTTTTCTTCAAAAAATTTGTAAGCCCTAAAAGTTAGCTTAAATATATTAAATTTATTTTGGAGTTCACATGATTTTTGTCTAATTAAGCTATTCATCGACTTTTCACACTTTTTTTGAATTAATTCGTAGTCGGGAAAATTAAAAAAGAACCATGAATAAATTAATTTTTGGCTTTTATCGTCGAATGACTTAAATCTTTTACAAATGCTATTTTTTAGATACATATTTTTGGATATCTATTTGCTGTAGTCGGTATCATATCGTTATTTGCAAGAAAATAATAAAAAAAAAACTTTGGGAAATTATTGCTTTCTACTGAAGTGTTTTTTTTTCAATAATCAAACAAGAAATCGACATATCTATGTCGGGTGTGGCCGAATCGGGCACGGTCAACTGGTATGACTTTAGCATCATGAAGTTGCTAGTAATTGAACAAAAAACACCAGGTTGAAAGCCTCTAAGTCTTTATATATGAAAATTATCCAGTAAATCTAGGTATTTTCACTCCAGCCGTCGCCAAATGACCGGGATTGATAGGATTGATGATTTACGGACGTCAGCACCTGACTTTACTGACTGTAAATTGTTAAAGCCTCTATAATCTTATCTTTAAAAATAGTCAGTAAACTTAGGTATTACTATAACTGGGCATTCCAAATGACTAGAGATAAATTT
The DNA here is from genome assembly GCF_020080835.1 of Cotesia glomerata. Classification (NCBI taxonomy): domain Eukaryota; kingdom Metazoa; phylum Arthropoda; class Insecta; order Hymenoptera; family Braconidae; genus Cotesia; species Cotesia glomerata. The sequence goes on along the minus strand of NC_058158.1, from coordinate 18,242,874 downwards.
TTATTGACAGCTGTAGCTGATTTTTTTAATTAGTAGCCCAAACATCGAGAAAAACAATAGATGCTCAGAAATTTCTGCTCATGATTATCATCAAATTATGATAAAATTCACAGTTTCGACATGATAGTAATAGCTACTATCGTGGATAGAACGTAACATATGATAGCTATTATTATCAATAGATGATATTTATCAGCATCTTGATTGAAAGTACAAATTTTTAATGTTGAAAAATATTTTTTGTAAATTTTGTTTAATTGAAATAACTTGTCTCAGTAAATTTTTTCATGAATCTCAATGTAAGCTTCAAGATATTTGAAGTTATGATCAACATTTGAAATTGAATAATTTATAAGAAACTGGAATTCGAGAACTCTGGGTGTTTACTGATAAATTAGGATTTCATCCAATGATTAATTTAACAGTAGATCCAATGCATGATTTTTTCGAGGGCATATGTCCCCCACGATATAGCCCTTATACTTAATCACTTTACTACCCTGATTAAAAAAAAGAATTCAAAAAGATTGACAATGTTAATTCTCCATAAGAGAAGGAATTCAAAAGTATTGAAAGTATTGAAAAGAATTCAAATTTTGTTACTTTCAATACTTTTTAATTGATTTTTTTAATCAGGGTAATGAAACAAAAATATTCAATTTAAACGACTTCAATAACTCTATCCAAGGATTTAATTACGGTTACAATTATGGTAAAAATAAGCCTGCAGAAATTCTTCCTCATCATCTTACGAAAAACAGAAAAATAGCAATGTCATCGGAAGAAATGTTATCTTTAGTCCAAAATATTTATACAATATTGTGTTATTCATTTTCTAAGGCGAGTGGAAATTGGAATCAATTCAAATTGTTAAAAATAATCGTGGGAATAGTTTTCAGTAAAGCTATACCCGTAGGCAGCTCCAATTATTAAAGTAGTTGTATAACGACATATTTACTGCACCACGATAAATTATTTTCGAATCAGATGATATCAAAACACCATTTTTTTCTATTTACTACCCAAGAGTAATTGAAAAATTGGTCAAGTTATGGATTTAAATTTTTTAAATGTTATATTTATAAAGATAGAAAAATAAATAGTATTATATTATTTATTGTCCTAATAAATTATTGTTGATTTTTTTAAACACATGATGCTAACCATTAATAACATCATGATAAATTTTATAATTGTGATGATAACAATTACAATCGTTATGATTAATCACTACAATTGTGGTGGTAATCATTACCATCGTCAATATTAATAATTATCATCAAATATTTTAACTAATAACATAAAAGTCCGTACTCTCTAAACATGAATAAGTGAATATTCACTTATTTAAGTGAGAACCGAGCCACTGATTTGAAAAAGTGGCTCGATTGGCACTTAAGTTAAGTGAATATTAACTTGTTTGAAAAATTTTCACTAATACATGTTTAATGAGTAATAGTTAAATTATCAGCGAGGATTGTAATAATAAAAAATAATAGATGGTAAATATAACCACAAAATTCTCACCGTGTAGTTGACTAAAAAATCTGGGGCTGTCAGCTTGTCGACTAAAGAAACATAAACTTAATGATAATTGAACGGAATGCGACGGGTTTAAGGCATGAAGGTCTTTCAACATGGGAATGGCCCGCTTTTTCTGAAAAACGGGCACTTTTAATGAGTACCCATTCTCCCCTAAAAGAAGGCGGTTCACTTCTGTGAGAGAGAATTATCCTCCCACCTTCATGGTCTTTCATTTTGAACATGGCTAATTTTTTTCTCAAAGACGGGCACTTACAAAAAATGCCCATCCTCATTCGCAAAAAAGATTAGATTGTTCCGGAGAAGAATTCTCTTCCCAACATTTTGGTCTGTTAACTTGGACACGGCCTGTGTTTTTGAAAAAAACGGTGACTTATAATACAAACCCATCCTTTTCCAGGAAGAAAAATTGACAACTCCGGAAGTCAATTATTAACCTCTTACCCACCTGATCTTTCAGGTACGTGAGTATCTCTCTTAGATAAACAATCGTCAAAGAGATCTTCGAGGTAGTTTAAATTGAGTTTCAGACACGTAATCAAACAAAAACATACATTTGTACCTGTAGAATGTCGTCCCTACCACCTAGATCTATTAAGTTAAAAATTTTTAGTTAATAATCAATTCGGTACCGCTGGATGAGTAAGTTATAGACTGGGGATTAGTTTTATATTTTAATTCCTGTAGCATAGATAGTATTTGACTTCGACATGTCGCCAGGGTGACACAAAACTGCTCACAAAAACCCCATATATCAAGTTAGTCTCGTTTGAACCATATTTATATAGTTTTATCTTATATTCCTGTGGAATTTAATATTATCTACCTGGCGCATCGGACCTTGTCGCAATCGGTACTTCTAGCTCAGCATGCGATTCAGTCTGGATCTGGTAGCTAGAAATCTAATATTTTCTCTTTCTATTACTGGTTGTACTGTCTCTGAGACATTGTCGGAGCTTTTTTTGTCACTACCGACAAGTTATAACACTTGATTAGGGATTTCAATCATTCGGCAGAAATAGAAATACACCCTTATCACCGGAGTTCATGTATCATAGACGGCCGTACCCAACTCCTCTGAAGTAAAGCCTAAACAAATTAAAATCATTTTTTAGGAAAAATTTTTTAGAAAAAAATTAAAATCCCGTCAAGAATTCAGCGCGGTTACCCGGAACAGCTGATGGAACAGGAACCGATTGTGGATTCGACCAAAGGCGACAGATTCAGGTCTCTTGTGACTAAATATATCAGAATTGACCGGTAAATCTGCAAATTTTGATTTCTGGAGCTCCCTAGTGACCGGAGTATGTTTATCATCGACGGCCGCACCCGATTCTTCCGACGTCAAGCCTGAACATAAAAAAAAAACAAAAATCCCCTCAATAATTCAGCGTGTTAACCTGGTACAACTGATGGAACAAAATAAATTATTAATTCGACTAAAGTCAAGCAATGGGGTCTCTTGGGACTAAATATATCAGAAATACCTAGTAAATCTGCAAATATTAATTTCTGGGGCTCCCTAGTGACCGGAGTATGTTTTTCATCGACGGCCGTACCCGATTCCTTTACTATAAAGGCCAACCATCAGGAAAAAATAAAAATTCCCTGAAGAATTCGGCGCGGATACCTGGTAGAGCTGATGGAACAAAATAAATTGTTGATTCGACTGAAGTTAAGCAATTGGGGTCTCTTGGGACTAAATATATCAGAATAAACTGATAAATCTGCAAATTTAAATTTCTGGGGCTCCCTAGTGACCGGAGTATGTTTTTCATCGACGGCCGTACCCGATTCCTTTACTATGAAGGCCAACCATCAGGAAAAAATGAAAATTCCCTGAAGAATTCGGCGTGGATACCTAGTACAGCTGATGGAACAAAATAGATTGTTAATTCGACTAGTGTCAAGATATTGGGGTCTTTTGGGACTAAATAGATCAGAATAAATTGATAAATCTGCAAATTTTAATTTCTGGGGCTCCTTAGTGACCGGAGTATGTTTTTCATCGACGGCCGTACCCGATTCCTTTGATATGAAGGCCAACCATCAGGTAAATATAAAAATTCCCTAAAGAATTCAGCGCGGATACCTGGTAGAGCTGATGGAACAAAATAAATTGTTAATCCGACTGAATTCAAGCAATTGGGGTCTCTTGGGACTAAATATATCAGAAATACCTAGTAAATCTGCAAATATTAATTTCTGGGGCTCCCTAGTGACCAAAGTATGTTTTTCATCGACGGCCGTACCCGATTCCTTTACTATAAAGGCCAACCATCAGGAAAAAATAAAAATTCCCTGAAGAATTCGGCGCGGATACCTGGTAGAGCTGATGAAACAAAATAGATTGTTAATTTGACTAGTGTCAAGCAATTGGGGTCTGTTGGGACTGAATATATATATCAGAATGAGCTGATAAATCTGCAAACTTTAATTTCTGGGGCTCCCTAGTGACCGGAGTATGTTTTTCATCGACGGCCGTACCTGATTCCTTTGATATGAAGGCCAACCATCAGGTAAATATAAAAATTCCCTAAAGAATTCAGCGCGGATACCGGGTACAGCTGATGGAACAAAATAAATTGTTAATTCGACTGAATTCAAGCAATTGGGGTCTCTTGGGACTAAATATATCAGAATAACCTGATAAATCTGCAAATTTAAATTCCTGGGGCTCCCTAGTGACCGGAGTATGTTTCTCATCGACGGCCGTATCCGATTCCTTTACTATGAAGGCCAACCATCAGGAAAAAATACAAATTCCCTGAAGAATTCAGCGCGGATACCTGGTACAGCTGATGAAACAAAATAGATTGTTAATTTGACTAAAGTCAAGCAGTAGGGTCTCTTGGGACTCAATATATCAAAAATACCTAGTAAATCTGCAAATATCAATTTCTGGGGCTCCCTAATGACCGGAGTATGTTTTTCATTGACGGCCAGTCCCGATTCCTTTGATATGAAGGCCAACCATCAGGTTAAAATAAAAATTCCCTGAATCATTCGGCGTGGATACCTAGTACAGCTGATGGAACAAAATAGATTGTTAATTCGACTAGTGTCAAGATATTGGGGTCTTTTGGGACTAAATAGATCAGAATAAACTGATAAATCTGCAAATTTTAATTTCTAGGGCTCCCTAGTGACCGGAGTATGTTTTTCATCGAAGGCCGTACCCGATTCCTTTGATATTAAGGCCGACCATCAGGTAAATATAAAAATTCCCTGAAGAATTCAGCGCGGATACCTGGTACAGCTGATGGAACAAAATAAATTGTTAATTCGACTGAATTCAAGCAATTGGGGTCTCTTGGGACTAAATATATCAGAATAACCTGATAAATCTGCAAATTTAAATTTCTGGGGCTCCCTAGTGACCGGATTATGTTTTTCATCGACGGCCGTATCCGATTCCTTTACTATGAAGGCCAACCATCAGGAAAAAATACAAATTCTCTGAAGAATTCAGCGCGGATACCTGGTACAGCTGATCAAACAAAATAGATTGTTAATTTGACTAAAGTCAAGCAGTGGGGTCTCTTGGGACTCAATATATCAAAAATACCTAGTAAATCTGCAAATATCAATTTCTGGGGCTCCCTAATGACCGGAGTATGTTTTTCATTGACGGCCATTCCCGATTCCTTTGATATGAAGGCCAACCATCAGGAAAAAATACACATTCCCTGAAGAATTCAGCGCGGATACCTGGTACAGTTGATGGAACAAAGTAGATTGTTAATTCGACTGAATTCAAGCAATTGGGGTCTCTTGGGACTAAATATATCAGAATAAACTGATAAATCTGCAAATTTAAATTTCTGGGGCTCCCTAGTAACCGGAGTATGTTTTTCATCGACGGCTGTACTAGTCTAGTCAACAAGTTCAAAATCGTGAAAAATAGAGATAAAGGTCCTAAAAATATGAGCGATGGCTCATTCGATTCGGAATCACCTCTAGAAAAATGTTTTTGAAGGATTTTGGTGCAGGTAAAAAATTGCAATTGTTATTAACAAAATAAGATGGAAAAAAAACGATATTTCGTTTTTTGTTAATAACTCGAAAAATATTAATATTTAAGCAATTTTGAAAAAAGCCCGTTAAAGAGGAGAAAATTTCCAAGAAAAAAGTCCGTACTCTCGGAACTCTATCTCCATTATTTATAATTTTAATTTGACGTTGAAAATAGGGCTCCGCGCGGCTGTTACGGCATGCGCGCGCCGCCGCTAAAGAGAGCTCAGCAATAAAAATAATTTTTTTATAACATAAAATGTGATTTTAAAAATTTGAAAAAATTCTAGTATCTTCTTAACACTTGAAAGAATCGAGCCGCGAAGAAAAAAAAGTTTAATCACCATTTTTGAAAAAGTTATCTAATTGTTAACTAACAAATTTTTTCCCAATCTCCGTTGGCATAAACAATGGGATAAAAGGTATAAATAATTGGCCTATAAATTTTAAACTTCGTGGAGCCCTTTTGATATATATACTTTATAAGATCCTGCGATAAATTTTCATTAAAGTTTATTAATTTGTTAATTATGTTTTTTATAACTATTGAAAAATTAAAAATCTAAAAAAGTTGATAAAAATTTTTTTTCAACTAATATTTAGCTATGCCTGTTTTCACATTAAGCAATGGCAGTAATTAATATAGGTTATGAATTTTTTACGTAATTTGTTTATAAAATTGTTTTAAACAAATAGAGAAATTCAATATTTTTGAAAAATTTTTTTTTGCTATTTGGTTGTCCACAAAAAATTATGATTTTTAAAAAAAAATTTTTCTTAATTTTAATTTTTAATTGTTTAAAAACGATTTTTTCATATTTCGATTGTTTAAACAATTAGTTAAGAAAAAATTTTGCTTTTAAAAATCATAATTTACACTTTTAAATAGTTTGGCAAAAAAAAAATTTTTTTTATTAATTATTTAATTGTTTATTAGTTTAACAATTTGTTATAAACAAATATTGACCAACGTTATATTTTTTTCTGAAGCAGAAAAAAATTATAAAAACAGCCATATATAAAAAAGTTCCAAAAAAAATTTTCTTTTATTTATTATAATTAATTTTAATATCATACGGTACGGTAATTATCGCCACTACTTGATTTGTCAATTAAAAAATTGATATATCTTTTAAACTATCAGAGATACGATAAAGGACATTCAAGTCTTTTTATAGAGAATGAATTTTTCTTTCAGATGGATCTAAGATCAAGTTCGTATCTATTGTTTATTAGCTATTACATGCATTTGTTTATAAAAATTCTGTATTTTTTGACTTTTTCGTATCTTTTGTGATCTTTAACTTGTTAAATTATGCAGATACAGCAAAAACCTTCAAACAATTTTGTTAAGGGATTAATTTTCTAACATATTAATTGTTAATCATACTTTTATTGCTAATTGTTTAAACAATATACTTACTGTGTTTGGTGTTCATTTGACTGGAGCTCCGTTGAACATAAATGTATTCTATTTTATTATGTAAAAAATCAAAATTCTTTTTGTGTATATTATTTAAAATTGTTCCCGTGATTTCCTAAACAGTTTAATAGACTTTTCATCGAGATTCTACTTATTTATTGTAATTTTCATCCCAAATTTCTTGTTTTTATTTTATACTATTTTATTAATCTATTTAAAAAATAACTTTTTTTCGGTTAAAGTATATAAGATTTTTTATAATAATGAATTAAGGTGGTTGAATAATAATAAAATTTGTTCGATTACATTTATTATCTTTATTTTTATCCTTTACAGTATTGCAAATAGTTTTTACGGTTTTTATTTTATATTTGACGTTTTCTTTTTTTTTTCAAAGGAGAAATTCGTGAAGTACTTGGCTCATCAACGTTAGAAGTCCGAGAGACTTCCACCGTTTCTTCAACTGCATTATCCTCTTCTATTTGATCTTCTTCTTCCTTTTCTCCTTCTTCTTCTTCTTCTTCTTCTTCTGAATCAGTATCATCTAATCCATAGATCGATCGTTTGAATTTCTCGTAAGCTAATCGTTTTGTATTTCGCTTTTCTAACTCTTTTTCCGAAATATAATCAAAATCATCATCATCATCTTCTTCATCTTCGTTGGCGTTTTCAGTAAGTTGAACCAGGTCAGTAGCATTTGAACAGCTCTCCCCTTTACATTCTTTACATGCTCTAGTACACTTCATCCCAGCTTTTTTGCAACTACAATTTTGCTGCAATTTGAAGTTGAGCAGCTGCAGTGTACCAGTTTCAGTAAATCTATTGGTGCCAAAGGTTCTGTGGTTCTAATCGGTAGAAAGAGAGTTTCTGTTTTCTGCCATCCCCAGTCTTCAGGATTTTTAAATTACCAAGCCATGTCTGCACTTGATAATAAGCTCTTAAAGAATGTTGATGTGTAGCAGAAGCTGTTGGTGGTAAAGTTGCCAAATTTACTGCGGTAGAGTTTGTGACACCAGTTGAGAAGCGTTCGATTCTGCACTGGTTAATCGTATCTTCTTTAGCTGCAAATAATTTCAGCATAACTCGCTCTCCAGCTTCTTTTATCTCGCTGACTGACGATTGAGAGTTATAAAACTTTTCTACTTCCTGTTTCAAAATTGGGTCTTTCTGGATGCATTCCAGTAAGCTGTGTTTACCTTTTCTAAAGATGGAACTTACTGTATCACACCCGGTGAAAGCATGGCTAAATAGTAACAAATTCTTAAATTTAGCGTTTTTATCAGCTTCGTAAATTACATCTGGTGTTTTTAAAATCTTTGGCTTCCACATAGCTATATATTTGTCACTAGGTGCTAAATCGATAATCATTGCAGCCAAATCCACATCTGTGCCTACCACGATAACTTTTTTATCGAACTTCTGTGTTAGTTCTATTGCTGTATGTACTATCAATACATCCGCATCTTCAATTGCTTGGGAAACAGTGAAGCTATCTTTTTGTTGTAAATAATTAATTAGATACTCAACAAATCTCGACTTATTTTTAGATTTGAAAGGAAGAAGTCTTTTATTTCGCGGAATTGGCATATCTTCAGTAAACTTTACCTCTGGAGAAATTTTATTTCGTACTCGTCTGTAGCGCTCATAAGATTTGACCCCAAAGTTGTCGATGTTATAACCATCAAAAACAATTGTAGCATTCGCAGAGTAATGATTGCAAACGTATGCTGAATAATCCTCAAAGACTTTTTGAAATGTTCCATCCTTACGCCAAGTAACTTTATGTAAGAGAAATCCACCATCGATGACGTAATTGTACTCAGAAGGGTCTGGTTTAAAGAATTTTGTAGACTGAAGAGATTTATACAACTCAGACTTATTACTTTCTCTCATTAAGCCTTTATCATTAAATAAGCTCATAGGGAACGGAGCAAGTTCGTGAAGTAAAGCTGTTTTTACAATGTCTTTGTTATTAATCATTGATGCTACAATGCGTTGAAACAAAAGTGTAGTATTGACCGTGATTGGTTCTTCGTCTATTATACAAAGTGGTGTTGTCTTTACAAGAGTTCTCACACAATCCTTCCTACTGAACTTATATGAGTCCGCATTAGCTCCAACCATTTTTGCCAAACTTTTCAGACCTTTTTCGATAGCTTTATGACAATCAACAGTTGAATCGCCGACTAATCCAGTTGAAAGTGACATAATTTTACCTGGTCTTGAATCAAAGAGCCCATGTTCTAAAAGCCAGGTCTTGAATGAACGAACATCTGCCCTATCTTTACTCCGACGAGCGAACGTGAGATCGACATGTTGATCAGAGGTAGCACATCTCGAATTGCTAAACGATTCAAGCTGGTCCATTATGTCGTAAGCATACGGCATGCCTTGGATGAATCGTGTTAAAACACTGTCTGTTACAGAACGCCCATGAGTTACTGATTGAGCACCAGTTTTCAAAACTCGCATCAACGTTTGCTCGATTGTCATGTCTGGCCAAATTCCAGACCAAGCTTTGTCCGTACGCCTTACTGTAAAAAGCCCTTTTTCGGTAAAAGTTATAAATTCGGAAGGATCCATCACATTTTTCAAATCTGACATATCTTGAAGGTAGATTTGTGCTCCTTTGCAATAATTAAAATGCCCTGCCGCATGAAATATCACAAAAGATACGAAAAAGTCAAAAAAATACAGAATTTTTATAAACAAATGCATGTAATAGCTAATAAACAATAGATACGAACTTGATCTTAGATCCATCTGAAAGAAAAATTCATTCTCTATAAAAAAGACCTGAATGTCCTTTATCGTATCTCTGATAGTTTAAAAGATATATCAATTTTTTAATTGACAAATCAAGTAGTGGCGATAATTACCGTACCGTATGATATTAAAATTAATTATAATAAATAAAAGAAAATTTTTTTTGGAACTTTTTTATATATGGCTGTTTTCATAATTTTTTTCTGCTTCAGAAAAAAAATATAACGTTGGTCAATATTTGTTTATAACAAATTGTTAAACTAATAAACAATTAAATAATTAATAAAAAAATTTTTTTGCCAAACTATTTAAAAGTGTAAATTATGATTTTTAAAAGCAAAATTTTTTCTTAACTAATTGTTTAAACAATCGAAATATGAAAAATCGTTTTTAAACAATTAAAAATTAAAATTAAGAAAAATTTTTTTTTAAAATCATAATTTTTGTGGACAACCAAATAGCAAAAATATTTTTCAAAAATATTGAATTTCTCTATTTGTTTAAAACAATTTTATAAACAAATTACGTAAAAAATTCATAACCTATATTAATTACTGCCATTGCTTAATGTGAAAACAGGCATAGCTAAATATTAGTTGAAAAAATTTTTATCAACTTTTTTAGATTTTTAATTTTTCAATAGTTATAAAAATCATAATTAACAAATTAATAAACTTTAATGAAAATTTATCGCAGGATCTTATAAAGTATATATATCAAAAGGGCTCCACGAAGTTTAAAATTTATAGGCCAATTATTTATACCTTTTATCCCATTGTTTATGCCAACGGAGATTGGGAAAAAATTTGTTAGTTAACAATTAGATAACTTTTTCAAAAATGGTGATTAAACTTTTTTTCTTCGCGGCTCGATTCTTTCAAGTGTTAAGAAGATACTAGAATTTTTCAAATTTTTAAAATCACATTTTATGTTATAAAAATTATTTTTATTGCTGAGCTCTCTTTAGCGGCGGCGCGCGCATGCCGTAACAGCCGCGCGGAGCCCTATTTTCAACGTCAAATTAAAATTATAAATAATGGAGATAGAGTTCCGAGAGTACGGACTTTTTTCTTGGAAATTTTCTCCTCTTTAACGGGCTTTTTTCAAAATTGCTTAAATATTAATATTTTTCGAGTTATTAACAAAAAACGAAATATCGTTTTTTTTCCATCTTATTTTGTTAATAACAATTGCAATTTTTTACCTGCACCAAAATCCTTCAAAAACATTTTTCTAGAGGTGATTCCGAATCGAATGAGCCATCGCTCATATTTTTAGGACCTTTATCTCTATTTTTCACGTTTTTGAACTTGTTGACTAGACTATACCCTATCCCTTTACTATGGAGGTCAACCATCAGGAAAAAATAGAAATCCCCTGAAGAATCCATCGCAGTTAGTTGGTACAACTTAAGGAACATAAGCAGGGTGATAATTGGGTGGTGAACAGTGTGGCCAGATCGTTGGATAAAATTCCCACCACTCACCATTACGTACTATGCTATTTTTCCACGGGAAGGGGACATCTGTACATACGATTTGGCTGCACTGCTCGTGAGAATGTCCTCCGTCACCGGGAGTATCCAAGAGTAATCTCCTCAGACTGTTTATAATCCGTTGGGTATTTTTTTTATTCATTTTCATGCGCTTTACGCCATCTACATGTTATTTTGGTTACTTTATTATTTTTAGTTTTTATTTTAACCGCTAGATGTCTCTACGTTATTTTTCTCTGCGGGACAATCGACGATGGGGGACTTTCGCAGGCAGTCAAAAAAATTTATAACAAAATGTTATTAAATTAATATTTTTTCTCATAAATCTGAATAATTAAAATAAGTTATGTTAATGAGCTACTTATTAATAATAGCTGTATTTAAGCTTTATTATAATTAATTGAAATAAAATAAAAAAATTATTTGTATTTAAATTACGATGTTGAACCTAATATTTTAAAAGTGAGGTTAACAGTATTAAGTGTGACTATACAATAATTATAGTCGTTAATATATTTTAATGTGTATTTTATTTTATTAAATTTTTCAATAGAATTATTTACAACATTTAAGACTTAGATTTTCCTAAATTTGAACGTTATATTCTTTTAAAGGGGCCTTTTTATTAATCGGCTGCCAAATTTTGATTGATTGTTTGAGAACGATAGTTTTTGAGTTAATCGGAATTTCGTAACCAAACAAAATTTAATTTAAAGAGGACAATCTTTTGAACTAATTTTTTTTTTTAATTTTTTCAAAAAGTAAATATTTTCTAGAATATTTATCAAAAAATTTCTATAATTCTAAGATTTTATTGAGTAATGTCCAAATTTTAAGTGTCAGTTAAGAAACAATAGTTTCCATGTTGATCTTCTCTATAATTCTAAGATTCTATTCATTAGTGGCTAAATTTGGAATGATTGTTTAGAAACGACGATTTCTAAGAAAATTAGAATTTTAGAACCCAACTAAATTTTAATTAATTAAAACATGGAATACTTTAAACTAATTTTCTTCACAAAATTATTTTGTAAAATAAAGATTATCTTGAATTTTAATTAAAAAATTTCTATAATTCTAAGATTTTATTAAACAGCTGCCAAATATTAATTGACTGTTTAGGAACGATAGTTTCTGAGTAAATTAGAATTTTAGAATCAAACGAAATTTAAAATAATTCTAAGATATTAATAATCAGCGGCTAAATTTTGAGTGATTGTTTAGAAACGACAGTTTCTAAGTAAATTCCAATTTTATAACTAAACAAAATTTCAATTGAAGAGGACAATATTTTTAACTAATTTTGTTCAAAATATTTTTTGCTATAATAAATATTTTTCGAATTTTCATCAAAAAATTCCTCTAATTCTCAGATTTTATTAATCAGGTGCTAAATTTTGATTGACTGTCGAAGAACGATAGTTTCCAAGTTGATCGGAATTTGATTCCAAAACAAAATTTTAATTCAAGCAGGCAATATTTTGAACTAATTTTGATCGAAATATTTTTTTGTAAAGTGAATAGTTTTTCGAATTTTTATCAAAATATTTCTATAATTCTCAGATTTTATTAATCGGATGCCAAATTTCAATTGATTGTTAAGGAACGATAGTTTCCAAGTTAATCGGAATTCGATAACCAAACAAAATTTTAATAATTAAAACGTGCAATATTTTTAACTAATTTTGCTCAAAAAAATTCTTTGTAAAGTAAATATTTTCTAGAATATTTAGCAAAACATTTCTATAATTCTAATATTTTATTAATCGGCTGCCATATTTTGGATGACTGTTTAGGAACGATAGTTTCCAAGTTAATCAGAATTTTCAATTAAACGAAATAAAATTTTAATTGAAACAGACAATATTTTGAACTAATTTTTTTCGAAAAATTTTTCTATAAAGTAAATATTTTCTGAATATTTATCAGACAATTTTTATAGTTATAAGATTTTATTTATCGTGTTCAAATTTATATTTTTTATAAATTTAACTGATATTTTTTTTTTAAGTGAAGCTTTTGGAAACTTGTTTTTTCTTTCATCGCAAGTAGTTTCAGATTGATACCTAAAAATATTTCAAAATTCGCGAATTTTTAATAACATTTTCTATAACAGTTTAAATGAGGAAATTTCTTCTTTTAGATTTTTTTATAAATTTAACTGATATTTTTTTTTTAAAGGGAGCTTTTTAAATTTTGTTTTATTTCTAAAGTTCTTTTTATCACGAGTGGTTACCGAATTGGACTTAGAAAGAATTCAAATATCATGAATTTTTAATATAATTTTGATGAGAATATATTATTTCTTCTAGATTTTTTATGATTTTGACTGATATTGTTTTTTAAAGGGAGCTTTTTGAAACTCGTTTTGTTTCTAGAGTTTTTTCTTTACCACGAGTGGTCCCAGAGTTATACCTGAAAACTTTTTCCAAATCGCGCATTTCTGATAACATTTGGTATAACAATATTGATGCGGAAAAATTTTTCCTTTTGGATTTCTATGAATTCGACACCCTTCTTATCTTTTTGGAGAGGCTTTTTGAAACTTTTTTTGTTTTAAAAGTTTTTTTTTTATCACGAGTGGTTCCGGACCTATATCTGAAAACACTACAAGAATTATGAATTTTTGATAACATTTTCTATAACAGTTGTAATGAGAATATATTTTTTCTTTGAGATTTTAATAAATCTAACCTTTTTTTTTCATGAATAACTTCTTCATGAATTTGACCGTTTCTTTCTTTCAAAGAGAGCTTTTTGATACTTATTTCATTCAAAAGTTCTTTTTTCATCTCGTTGTAGAAAATGTTATTAAAAATTCGTGATTTTTGAAGTGTTTTCGGGGCTCACTTCGAAACCACTCATGATAAAAAAAAAAACTTTTGAAACAAAAAAAGTTTCAAAATACTCCCTTTAAAAGAAAATCCCATTCACATTTATTTAAATGTAGATAAAAAAATTTTTCTTTATCGAAACCGTATAACAAATCTTATTCAACACTCATTCTTAAAGTATTTTCAGGTTTAACTTTGAAACCACTCATGATAATAATAAAAAAAAACTTTTCAGTTAAACCTAGTTTCAAAATTCCTCCTTTAATAGAAAATAACAATAACGGTATGGGTTCCAAATTTTAAATATTTATTTAATTAAATTATGATAAATTCAAAAACTATATTCAGGTTTACTCAATACTCTTACCTTCACATTCATCTGCATTTTTTTTTTTCATTCACGAAAACTGTCATTTACCTATATTTGAATATTCTAAAAGATTAATTGAAAATTTATTTTTTTTTGAAATTATGGTTAAAATTAATTTTTCTGACAGTAATGAACTTAGACTGATTGAGGATGGTGAAGAAACAAAGTAAGTTGTCTGTTTCAACATTTTTTTTTTAACTTTTATTATTATTAATTCTAGAGGTGAAATAAAATAATCATGATTTATTTTATTGTCTAATCTAAACATTTTCAATAGTTTGTAATAAAGTGATATTTAATTGATTTTTTTTTTATACAGTTTTGCTGGGTTTGTTACGACGATAGTAGGAATTCAGTGGGTTGAATTTGAGTATCGTTTTATTTTTTTTATATCTGAAGGAAAACTTATGAGATACCCTATCTACATGGATATTGCATTTAAAAATATAATCAATCATATCCATTTACATCAATTAATCATAATAAAAAAATCGATAGCAAGAATCGGAGTTTTAGATCCATTTTCCAATGATCCTATCGTTCATGAGTTTAAGTTTGAAGTCAATAATACATCAAAAGTAAATATAATACCTTTTACTTTAAGTGATGATCATTTTACTTCGTTACCTAATTTACAAATTAAAATAGATTCTGAAAATGAAAATGAATAGTAAAGGTAATGATATATATTTCCATTTAGTTCTATAATTTATTAACTATTTATGTAAAAATTAACTTTACAAAAATAAAAATGATAAAAATAAAAAATTTATAAAAAAATGAATTAAATAAACAAATATTTGAGAAATTAATAAGAATATGTTAAAAAAAAACAATAATTAATAAGAAAAAGGTAGATAAAACAGAAATGAAGCAAATAAAACAGTTAATAAAAATACAAAGAAAAAAAAAAAATACAACTTATAAAAAAAATAATTGTAATTTAAACTTAAGAAAGTTACTTTTTAATAATTTTTTGTCTAGGAAATAATTTGCGAAATTATTGGGAATTGAAAATACAAGAATCAAGGAACCAAGATGAAGTTAAATGTGCCATCATAATAACTAAAGTTTAAATAATAATAATAATAGGACACAAAATGTATTATACAACTTCTTTAGATTCATAAAATTATGTCAATAAAACAGAGGATTGAAAATAATTAAATCTATTGATTAAATATGTAAATTACTATTGTAGTGATTACAAGAATAGAATATTATTGATTAAAATCTAAGTATAATTATGTATACTTCTATTAAAGTATTAGTATACCCATAGGCTATTTCTTTTAAAAGAAGTCTTTTGGAACTAATTTTGTTTGAAAAAATTTTTTATAGAGTAAATAGTTTCTAGAATATTTATCGAACAATTTCTATAATTCTACGACTCTATTAATCGGCTGCCAAATTGTGATTGACTGTTTAGGAACGACTGTTCCTAAGGTAATCGGATTTCGATAACCAATCAAAATGTTAATTAAAACAGGCAATATTTTGAACTAATTTTATTCGGAACAAATTTTCTGTAAAGTGAATAGTTTCTAGAATATTTATCGAAAAATTTTTATAATTCTAAGATTCTATTAATGGGCTGCCAAATTTTGAATGACTGTTTAAGAGCGATAGTTTCTAAGGTAATTGGACTTCGTTAACTGAACAAAATTTTAATTAAAACAGGTAATATTTTGAACTAATTTTGTTTGAAAAAATTTTCTGTCCAGTGAATAGTTTCTAGAATATTTATAGAATAATTTTTATGATTCTAAGACTCTATTAATCGTCTGCCAATTTTTGATTGACTGTTTAAGAGCGATAGTTCCTAAGGTAATCGGACTTCGATAACCAAACAAAATTTTAATTAAAGAAGGCAATATTTTGAACTAATTTTGTTCAAAAAAATTTTTTGTAAAGTGAATAGTATCTAGAATATTTATCGAATGATTTTTATGATTCTAAGACTCTATTAATCGATTGCCAAATCTTGATTGACTGTTTAGGAACAATAGTTCCTAAGGTAATCGGACATCAATAACCAAACGAAATTTGAATTAAAACAGGCAATATTTTGAACTAATTTTATTTGAAAAAATTTTTCATAAAGTGAATAGTTTCTAGAATATTTATCGAATAATTTTTATGATTCTAAGACTCTATTAATCGTTTGCCAAATTTTGATTGACTGTTTAGGAACAATAGTTCCGAATTTAATTGGACTTCGTTAACTAAACAAAATTTTAATTAAAACAGGCAATATTTTGAACTAATTTTGTTCAAAAAAATTTTCTGTAAAGTGAATAGATACTAGAATATTTATCGAATAATTTTTATGATTCTAAGACTCTATTAATCGTTTGCCAAATTTTGATTGACTGTTTAGGAACAATAGTTCCGAATTCAATTGGACTTCGTTAACTAAACAAAATTTTAATTAAAACAGGCAATATTTTGAACTAATTTTGTTCAAAAAAATTTTCTGTAAAGTGAATAGATACTAGAATATTTATCGAATGATTTTTATGATTCTAAGACTCTATTAATCGGGTGCCAAATTTTGATTGACTGTTTAGGAACAATAGTTCCGGAGTTAATCGGATTTCGATAACAAAACAAAATTTTAATTAAAACAGGCAATATTTTGAACTAATTTTGTTCAAAAAAATTTTCTGTTAAGTGAATAGATTCTAGAATATTTATCGAACAATTCCTATAATTCTAAGATTCTATTTATCGGCGCCAAATTTTGATTGACTGTTTAGGAGCGATAGTTCCAAAGGTGATCGGACTTCGATAACCAAACAAAATTTTAATTAAAACAGGCAATATTTTGACCTAATTTTGCTCAAAAAAATTTTTTGTAAAGTGAATAGTTTCTAGAATATTTATCGAAAAATTTTTATAATTCTAAGATTCTATTAATCGGCTGCCAAATTTTGAATGACTGTTTAAGAGCGATAGTTCCTAAGGTAATTGGACTTCGTTAACTAAACAAAATTTTAATTAAAACAGGCAATATTTTGAACTAATTTTGTTTGAAAAAATGTTTTGTCCAGTAAATAGTTTCTAGAATATTTATAGAATAATTTTTATGATTCTAAGACTCTATTAATCGTCTGCCAAATTTTGATTGACTGTTTAGGAACAATAGTTCCGAAGTTAATCGGATTTCGATAACAAAACGAAATTCGAATTAAAACAGGCAATATTTTGAACTAATTATATTTGAAAAAATTTTTTATAAAGTGAATAGTTTCTAGAATATTTATCGAATAATTTCTATAATTCTAAGATTCTATTAATCGGCTGCCAAATTCTGAATGACTGTTTAAGAGCGATAGTTCCTAAGGTAATTGGACTTCGTTAACTAAACGAAATTTTAATCAAAACAGGCAATATTTTGAACTAATTTTATTTGAAAAAATTTTTTGTAAAGTGAATAGTATCTAGAATATTTATCGAATAATTTTTATGATTCTAAGACTCTATTAATCGGGTGCCAAATTTTGATTGACTGTATAGGAACAATAGTTCCGGAGTTAATCGGATTTCGATAACAAAACAAAATTTTAATTAAAACAGGCAATATTTTGAACTAATTTTGTTCAAAAAAATTTTCTGTAAAGTGAATAGATTCTAGAATATTTATCGAACAATTCCTATAATTCTAAGATTCTATTTATCGGCGCCAAATTTTGATTGACTGTTTAGGAGCGATGGTTCCTAAGGTAATCGGACATCAATAACTAAACAAAATTTTAATTAAAACAGGCAATATTTTGAACTAATTTTGTTCAAAAAAATTTTTTGTAAAGTGAATAGTTTCTAGAATATTTATCGAAAAATTTTTATAATTCTAAGATTCTATTAATCGGCTGCCAAATTTTGAATGACTGTTTAAGAGCGATAGTTCCTAAGGTAATTGGACTTCGTTAACTAAACAAAATTTTCATTAAAACAGGCAATATTTTGAACTAATTTTGTTTGAAAAAATTTTCTGTAAAGTGAATAGTTTCTAGAATATTTATCGAACAATTTCGCTCCTAAACAGTCAATCAAAATTTGGCAGCCGATTAATAGAATCTTAGAATTATAAAAATTGTTTTTTTAAGCATAAATTTAAAACTACTGATCATAGAAAAAAACTTTTAGAACAAAACCCATTCCAAAAAGTCCTCTTTATGATGAACTACTCATGATATTTGTTAAGATAAAATAAAATCTTTTCTATTGGATTTTTATTAATTTAATTAATAGTTTATTCTAAAGAGGACTTTTTTATAGAGTTTTGTTTCAGAAGTTTTTTTCTATCATAAGTAGTTCTAAATTTATCCTAAAAAAAACTTTAGGAATGATCAATTTCTTACAACATTAAATATAACAGATTCAGTGGAATAAAATTTTTTCTACTGGATTTTAATCAATTTAATTAATAATTTATTGTAAAGAGAACTTTTTTAAACGAAATTAATTCCAAAAGTTTTTTTCTATCATGAGTAGTTCTAAATTTATCCTAAAAAAAACTTCAGAAATGACCAATTTCTTACAATATTAAATATAACAACTTTAATAGGATAAAATTTTTTCTACTGGATTGTTATCAATTCCATTAATAGTTTCTCTGAGAAAGGACTTTTTTAAACGAAATTTATTCTAAAAGTTTTTTCCTATCATGAGTAGTTCTAAATTTATCCCAAAATATATCTCAGAAATCTGTAATTTCTTATCACACTAAATATAACAGCTTTAGTGGGATAAAATTTTTTCTACTGGATTTTTATCAATTCAATTAATAATTTATTATAAAGAGAACTTTTTAGAAAGAGTTTTGTTCGAAAAGTTTTTTCCTGTCATGAGTAGTTCTAAATTTATCCCAAAATATATCTCAGAAATCTGTAATTTCTTATCACACTAAATATAACAGATTTAGTGGGATAAAATCTTTTCTACTGGATTTTTATCAAATTAATTAATAATTTATTATAAAGAGAAATTGTTAAAAAGATTTTTGTTCCAGAAGTTTTTTTCTATCATGAGTTATTCTAAATTTATCCAAAAAAAAATTTCAGAAATGATCAATTTCTTACAATATTAAGATAAGAGCTTTAATAGGATAAAATTTTTTCTACTGGAATTTTATTAATTTCATTAATAGTTTCTCTGAGAAAGGACTTTTTTAAATGAAATTTATTCTAAAAGTTTTTTCCTATCATGAGTAATTCCAAATTTATCCCAAAATATATCTCAGAAATCTATAATTTCTTATCACACTAAATATAACAGCTTTGATAGTACAAAATTTTTTCTACTGGGTTTTTATCAATTCAATCAATAATTTATTATAAAGAGAACTTTTTAAGAAGAGTTTTGTTCCAGAAGTTTTTTTCTATCATGAGTAGTTCTAAATTTATCCTAAAAAAAACTTTAGGAATGATCAATTTCTTACAACATTAAATATAACAGCTTTAGTGGGATAAAATTTTTTCTACTGGATTTTTATCAATTTAATTAATAATTTATTATAAAGAGAGCTTTTTAAAATACCAGAAAACACTTCAATAATTTAAAATTTTCAATAACATTTACTATAACAGTTTTGATAAAGAAAAATTTTTCCTTTTCAATTTCTCTAAATTTTATCGTTCTTTTCTATTATTTTTAAAATTTATTTTATCTGAAAATTTTTCTGATCATAAGTGATTTCGGAATGATACCTGAAAACACATTAAAAATCACGAATTCATTATAACATTTACCATAACAGTTTTAATGAGGAAAAATTTTTCTTTTTAGATTTTTTGTTAAATTTTACCGTTATTTTGTATTAAAGTGAGCTTTTTAAAAATTGTTTTCTGCCATCAGTGGTTTCGAGATTATACCAAAAGACCTTTTAATAATTATGAATTTTTCAATACCAATATTTACTATAACAGTTTTAATGAGAAAAAATTTTTCCTTTTAAATTTCTCTAAATTTAACCGTTATTTTCTATTAAAGGAAGAGGCACGGGAGGATTTTTTGATAACAGCCAGTTGATTGATCGTAAAGAAATTTTTCATTCATTTATTTATACTTGGAATTTTTAGTCATTATTTCATTCCAATTATCATTAATAGAAATCTTTACTTTTATATTTAAAAAAAATTGAATTTTGGATTAAAAAAAATATCTATTCAGACTTAATTTTTTTTATTAATTTAAAACTTATCACTTAACTAATCTATGGATAAACTGTTTTTAGATTTTATTTTTAATAACCTAACCATCAGTATTATTATTGAAGATTACGTCTACATAAAATATATTTACATTCATAATAATATTAACCACGATACATATTGACGTTTATTTAAATGAGTAATTTAAATATTCATCAAAATTTTTAGATATATAATAATATTTTAATATAATTTATCTTTTCTATATTTTTCGGAAGAATATAATAAAATTCATATAAAATAATATTATTGGATATTTAAAGACGTTAATTATTAATATAAAGGTTTTTAAAAATATTTTCTCAATCATTTTCGAAAAAGGATTTCATTTAAAAAGGTATTTAGTAATTATTTTAATCCGAACCTAAACAATCGAATTTATAAGCTATCAAGGTTTTTATAATATAATATTTAGCAATAAGAGGTACTTTAAACTTTTATATTAAGTTTTATAAATTTTCATTAATATTATTGTTATTACTATTTTTATCATTATTATTTATATTTCTAACATTACAGCTGGTAATATTTGAGAGTTAAATACTATTATCATTTTAATTAATCTTATTTAGAAAATAGGCAGATTTTTACAGACTTAATAAATGAAAAAATGTAATTGAAATATTTTTAGGAAGTTTAAAAATTTGAACATCGCGCTAAGCACGTGACTCTATCCCAAGCAATCTAGAATTTAGTATCGTGTTTGATATTTGACTACTAATCGAACTTTACAATTTTTAATAATTTTTCAAGTTAAATATTGTAATTCTTGAGTTTTGTAATCATTCTGATTTATAATTTAATGAAGTCAACCGGTCATTTCATTATAATCAGGTGTTAAAACTAAAAATTAAAACTAAAAATATGCGATACAAATAATAAAAAATCCTATTTTAACAATGCTAAAGCTGAATTATAAAAGTTACGGTCAAAAGAAAAAGGATTGGATTAATTATACTCAGAATAACAGGAATAAAAGCGATGATATTATCAATAATATTAATAGAAGTAACAAAGGTCAAACAATTAATTCAGTATCAGCAAGGACAAGACTGAAGAAGTATCTTTCTAAAGATGAAAATTTAATGAAACATAATGAACGAATGAAAAATTATCGCAAGACACATTCATATAAATATAAAAATAAAATGTATCAAAAAGTTCGATTGATAGACAGCAATAAACATGAAAATCATTTGATAAAATTAAGAACCTGTCAACAGCGAAGATTAAATAATGAAAATTCAAGAAAAATTCATAAAAGTCGATTGAAATTATCTCAAAATAAAAGATTAGAAGATGAAGAAAATCGAAACATTCATCGAGAGAGACTAAAACAATCGCAAAATAAAAGGTTCCAAGATAAAACGA
Source organism: Cotesia glomerata (assembly GCF_020080835.1). Lineage (NCBI taxonomy): Eukaryota > Metazoa > Arthropoda > Insecta > Hymenoptera > Braconidae > Cotesia > Cotesia glomerata. The sequence continues at coordinate 18,220,844 of NC_058158.1, read as the reverse complement.
ATAAAGAAATCCATCGAAAGAGGTTAAAATTATCTCAAAATAAAAGATTACAAAATGAAAAAAATAAAAAAATTCATCAAGAAAGGCAAAAAATATCTCAAAATAAAAGGTTAGAATTAGAATTAGAATTAGGGGGGGAGGGAATATTGTAGCTGACATTGAGCCAAGCACTCAGTCCTATTGGACCATTGTACTCAGCCCTTCTAGGTTGGTTACGTTATATATCTTGGAGATTGGCCAGGCCTGTCTGCTTCAAGAAGTGAAGCAACTGTCCCACGCCAATCTCCTGTATATCAATAGACTCTCCATCGCAGAATCCTAGTATGTCCTTTCGGGCTGTTGCCAGTTTTCTGCAATGGAGGATTAGATGTAGAGGAGTTTCCTCCTCCGATAGGCATCTGGGGCACATCGAGTGATCTGAGATGCCTAGGCGTCTCAGATGCCTGCCGGTTAGCCAGTGTCCTGTGATATACCCGACAGTTAGCCTTAGCAGCTTCTTGTCGAGCCCTATCAAGGACAAGCCTAATGTCTTGGAGGGTCCTTTAAAACGTGCCCTCGTATGCATCATGCCTTTTGCCTCTGCCCACACTTCCTGAAACTTGTCGTTAGTCCATAGGGAAGCGTGTTGCTTTATGAGACTAAAAGGCACCGCTATGCTGATTACTGGTTCAGGGTCTCTTTTACGAGCTCCCGCTTTCGCCAGCTCATTTGCTTTGTCATTTCCTGCGTTCCCGCTATGGCCCGGTACCCACAGTAGTTTGACTTTGTTATACTCTGCTAATTCATTTAGGGAGTCTATGCATTTTCGCACTAGTCTCGAGGACACTTCAGTTTGTTCTAGTGCCCTGAGCGCAGCGCAACTATCGCTGCAGATGTATACGTGCTTGTTCCTGTGGTTGAGCTTAGAAATGTGCTCTACACAGGCCCAGATCGCGTATACCTCTGTCTGGAAAACCGAAGCAGTGTCCCCTAGCCGCAGAGAGATTTCTGTTTTCGGTCCACTGCTATAAATTCCAGCTCCTGCCCCTTTGTCCGTTTTTGAGCCGTCCGTATACCAGACTAGCCCTATGGGGGACAGGATGCTCTTGTTTTCCTCGTCCCATTCCTGCCTACTTGGGATAAGGACCTTATATTGACGTCTGAAGTGGTAGCTTCGAGGGCTCATGTCTCCTCCTTGGGTTAGGAATCTGTCGAGTCCCCTGTCCCTTAGGATGGCTGCATGTCCGCTTCTTGCCCTTGTCCAGTGTCCGTTAAAGAGCAATCTCATTGCTGTTTTCATAGCAAGAGCTTCTGCAGTGATATGCGGGGGCTCCAGGTTCAGGAGCGCCCCCATTGCTAAGGTAGCTGTGGTTCTTAGAGCCCCAGTTATCCCTAGCAACGACAGTCGGTAGACTTTTAGGAATGCCTTGATGTTGATGTTCTTCTTAAGCGAAGGCCACCATACAACAGAGGCAAAGGTGAGCTGTGGAACCAAGATCGCCGTGTAAATCCACTTGATCAGTCTTGGTTTCAGGCCCCATGTTATGCCAAATATTCTTCTGCATGCCCAGAAAGTGGCAGTTGCTTTTTGGGTCTGCTTCTCGATATGGCTTCTCCATGTGAGCTTACTGTCTAGAGTTACGCCTAAATAGCGTACCTCCTTTGAGAATTTAAGCTCCATGCCAAAGATAGAGGGAGCCGTAATTTTCAGCTTCCTTCTTTTGGTGAAGAGTACCATCTCTGTTTTGTTGGGGTTAACCCTTAGAGATTTTCCTATGCACCATTTCTGTATGAGATCTAGAGCACGTTGTGTTCTCCATCTCATCTCCGTCGGGCTTGAGCCTTTAATCATCAGTGCGACGTCATCGGCGTAGCCTACAGCATATACTCCTAGGTTTTCTAGTGCCACTAGGAGCTCATTGATGACCAGGATCCACATGAGAGGGGAGGTAACCCCACCTTGTGGGCAGCCCCTTCACACGGGCCCGGACTCTAGTGTCACTGAGTCCGGCAGTCACTATTCTTGTGCGAAGCATAAAATGAGCCCAACCGGTGATAGATTTCTCTACCCCGAAGAGCTCTGTAGCCTCGCATATTGATTCGAAGGGGGTATTGTCAAACGCCCCTTCTATATCTATAAACACTCCCAGGACCGATTCTTTCCCTCGAAAGGCCCTTTCAATGTAGGTAACCACATCATGTAGGGCCGTTTCGACGGATCTGCCTGCCTGGTATGCGTGCTGTGTATAATGCACCGGCGTGTCGTTTAGTGCATTATCTCTTATGTGCCTATCCACCAGTCTTTCCAATGTCTTGAGGAGAAACGATGTTAGGCTAATAGGTCTGAAGGACTTGGCCAGGTCATAGCTGCTTTTGCCATGTTTTGGTATAAAGACAACCCTGACCTCACGCCAAGCCTTCGGTATGTAGCTTAGGGCCAGGCAGGCCCTAAAAAGTCTAGTTAGGTGTTTGATGAGGATTTCTCTTCCCTCCTGCAGAAGAGCCGGGAAGATCCCATCCACCCCTGGGCTCTTGAACCTTTCAAAGTTTCCAATTGCCCACCTTATTCTATCAGGTGTTATCACTCTGACGGCTGTGCTCCAGTCTCCTCGTTTCAGACTGCTTTTATTATCGCATTCTCTGAGGCTTCTTCCTGTTCCAGTTCCATGAGTTCCGAGCCAGGAAAATGAACCTCGCAGAGGTGCGCTAATGTTTCCTCGTTGTTTTCAGTCACTCTACCATCTTGTAGGGTGAGGACACCGAGTTTTGTTTTAGGTCCTGAAGTAAAGATTCTGCGTAGGCGGGCCACCAGTGGTAAGTCCTCCAGCTCTCCGCAGAATCTCCTCCAGGCGTCTAGTTTTGAGACCTTGATATGTTTTTTATACAGTTTTTGGGCAGCTTTATAGTCTGCCCAGTCTTGGTCCGTTTTTGTCTTGATGGACTTATTCAGCAACTTTCTGGACAGGGTGCGAAGCTTATTCAGCTTTGCATTCCACCATGTCACCCGTTTGTTGCTTTTCCTAACTTTTAGTGGGCAGGCAATCTCATAGGACTGAACAATGGCTTGTTGCAAGTGTTCGGCCACTTGCTCAATCTCTTGGCACGTTCCTCAGTCCTCTTACAGGTCTCCCCAATCTGTTTCTTAGCTCTTTTTATATTTGAGCCAGTCCGCAGATTTGGGGTTCCTATAAGTGTCCTGAGTTCCGTTGCTATTGTTGCCTCTCACTAAAAGTTTATCTGTCTGTGGTCGGAAAGAGAATCCTCTTTGCTGACTTCCCAGCCTTCTGATTTCCTGTGCTATCCTTCGAGAGCCCAGTGTTATATCGATCACTTCTTGCCTTCGAGAAGTGACAAAGGTAGGTTTGGATCCTTCATTCAGGATTTCCAAGCCTGTGGTTGAGAGGTACTCCAGCAATGCTGAGCCTCTTCTATTAATGTCTGAGCTGCCCCACACTATGTGATGTGCGTTTGCGTCACACCCCACAATGAGTGGCAGATCATTGACTTTGCAGTGCTCCACCAGTCTAATGACCTCCTCAGTGGGCACTGTCGTATCTTCATAGGGGAGATAGGCAGATCCTATTATGATATCCGCCTTAGTTTCTCCTATGGGAATTTTTATTGAGGCAACAGCCAGGTCTCTGGTGCAGAACTGGTGCAACTTGAGCGCTGTATGCTTCCTGTTTATGAAGATACAGGCCCTAGGCCCCTGCTCTGATTCACCATAGACCAGACTGCCACCTTTCAGTTCTATCCCTAATACTTGCCCTTTGTACGTCCAGGGTTCTTGTATCAGGGATACATCTGTGTGCCTCACTGCTAGGTCTCTGCTAAGTAAAGCAGATGCCGCTTTGCAGTGCTGTTAGTTAATTGTTGAATATGTCGTCTGCCCTGCAGCTGTAGTTGCTGCATTGCTGACGGTCTTCGCGAATTTGCGGGAAGAGGGAGGTGGGAATGTGGGGGAAGGTTGGAGTTAAGGTGTGTCAAGGGGGATGGGGACATTTTCATGCCCATCTTCATCTCTCTTGCCTTGGGTGTTTGGTTCCTTCAATGTGCCGGACCCTTTCTCCCATTTGGCTAGGGCCTGAGCAAGGGTAGATTGCTTACCCAGCTTAAGCCCTTTGGCCCCTTCTTTAGCTAGCGTCTCCGCTTTAGTGGGCCTTCCTTCTGGAGCTGGAACGTCCCTCGGGGATCGTTCCATCTTCTTCGGAGGCACTCCTAATTAGGAGACGCGCAGGCTTCAGAAGGGACCCTATGCCCTGCATCGTCGTTAGGGAAGAAGGACCCGGTTTCGTCGCTTGTGCCTCTCCACGGGAGGCCTCTCGGCTCTCCAGCGGGGTGGCAGCGACCGAAGTCCCTCGTCCCTCTGGAGGGATCGAGCCGCCCTTGGCATCCGAAGCCTTGGCCGGCTCGACCCCTCCCGTCGACAGTCCTCCCTTGGGAGGCTCGGTTTTGGGTGTGGGCTCAGTAGCCCCGGCAGCACTCTCTTTCCCCCCTCCGGATTTGGATTGGGCCTCGTAAAAGCGAGCCCTACCCAATCCGAAGTGGGGTGAGTAATTGCACCCCGAGAGTGTCGCCAGTGACTTCTGGTCCACCCCCAGAACTAGGTGAACGGTCTTGCCGACCGTTCGTCTGTCCCAGATTCTCCACAATTCAGTGTTGAGTCCAGGGTTTTGGCGAGCGAGTCTTCTCATAATGACTCCGCTCTCTTCGTTGGTTCCCAGGACCGCCGTCAGCTTCCTGAGCCGAGGAAGAGCCTCCCTCTCCAACACTTGGAGAACGAGACCCTCCCTAGCCCTGAGAGCTGGGACTGTCCTTAGGACCCACTTTTTGGAGTCTTCGTCGGTGCAAGTCACCCACAGCACTCCCTGTTCCCACCGGCATCCCTCGAAGCACGGGACTGCTTGTCCTGTTGGGACAGCATCCAGCGCTCCAACGAGTGCCTGCGTTACCAGGTCGCTGGTCTCTTGGCTCAGTAGCACCTCAGGGTAGCCAGAAGGTGTTATTGCCACCTTCCTGCTCGCCCGTACGGCGTCACTGAAGCCGCTCGACCTGTGGGCTATTTTGCCCTTTTTTGGCCAAACTCTTAGCCTCTGGTGGAGTGTTCACCTCGGGTCTAGGCCTTTTATTGCTTTTTCCCTTGGGGGCCTCCTCCCCTTTGGCCACGGAGATGGTGGGAGAGTAGTCCTGCAGTTTTGCTCCAGAGCCTGGGTCCCTAGGGCCAGTTTGGCTCTTCGGGCCCGTCTCTTTGCAGCACCACTGCGGTTCCTCTTCCTTCCATCATCTTTGGAGGAGTCTTCATCATCTTTGGGGGAGTCACTGTGCCCGGCATTTGTCGAGCCCTGTGCCTCCTTCATGATATCTTTGGAGGAGTCACTGTGCCCGGCATTTGTTGAGCCCTGTGCCTCCTCCACGATGTCCATTTTCATGGAAGGACTGGGGTTCTCCGCAGAGTCCCCCAGTCCGTTGGGGTTTTTTATTGTGTTGTCCATTTTTGGTCCCACGAGTCTCCAGGAACTAAAGGTCACCGCTAACAGAGCCTGGCATGCCAGCGGAAGGCGCATAAATACAATGGGGTTGCGCCTGTTGCCCCAAGGGCATCGTTTGCGGCACTATAACCCTAGTACCATACAGCCATCGGCACGATGGCTCCCACCTTAGCTTAGGGGAGTTGGTCCGCGGCAGGGTCGAGGTCGCCCAAAGCCAGGTTTTACACTGGTTGTGCTTCCTTCGGCCTCTGCTGGCCGGGATCTGATTAGAGATCCCTGTCCTCTGTTGTAAGGGGTCCAGGTTTCTCCAAACAAGCCCACAGCCCCCCTATCCGCCACCCGGGGACGCGCCCGGTCGGCACTCAACCATGATATCCGCACCCGTCTATAGGGTTAGGATATCCCGAGAAATAAAAGGTTACAAGATGAAAAAAATAAAAAAATCCATCAAGAGAGATTGAAATTATCACAAAAAAAAAGGTTACAAGATCCAGCTAAAAAGTTAGTTCATCAAGAAAGATTGAAACAATCACAAAAATTAAGATTGAATGATATTAATTATAGAAATTATCATAACAAGATAAATAAAATTTTTCAATCACAATGATTATCAGATAAACATCAAAGAGAGGTCCACAACAAAAAAAAGACCATTCGGCAGCCGAAATGGAAGTAGATTTCATCATGAATAGAAAAAAATATAACGAAGATTGTATACAGAACTAGGGCTTTTAACTTATATGCAATCGACAAAAATATATATCGACGGACAAATACTAAAACCAGTGCAATAGCAAATTTCATAATTGGCATAGGGGAATGGGGCATAATTTTGAGACTACACATATGACATGGTACTCACATTAAAGATTATTTAAAGAGCTTTCGGATGCAGTTTACAGAATTGCAATAAGTTATCCCATTCAAAAGTTATTCGAGTTCGAAAGTCAAGAAATATGAATTTTTATGATTTTCAAAATTTTGAAATCCTGGTATTTCTAAATTACTTGACCGATTAAGCTCATCTTCGAACTTGACTTTGGTATTTATCTGTAGAATAAGTATGTTGAGTTTGGTAGAGATCCGTTGTAAATTGGCGACGCTATCGTCCTGACAAGCCGCGTTATATCCCATATATATATAAATATATATATATATATATATATATATATATATATATATATATATATATATATATATATATATATATATATTGTAACAATACTTTTTCCCAAAATTTAACTAAATTCGACCGATGGCGGAGATATCGGCTGGGTAGGGTATTTTACGCTCGCCCTTTTTAAACATATAATAAAATTAACCCGGAAACCCCTCAGGCTGGGTTAGTGCACATTTGGACGCCAGGTAATTTTTTATGAAAATTACCAAAAATAATAAAAATTCCAGGGGCCGCGCCGGACGATCAATTAACGATTTAAATTAATGAGAATGGAAAATAAACCACGAAAAATCAAAGTCGAGATTAGTATATCATTTGGAATCAAAAATAATAACTAAATAATTATAAGCTAATATCCTAGATTATTTGACTAAGATAGGAAGATGAGTCATAGGAAAAGAATCCGGGAATCAGCTTTCATACATTAATTATTAATGGATCAGAAAATTTCAATAAAAATAAATAAATTATTTATTCAAAAACGAAGTTACTTAAAACTAAATTTATCCTTTAAATAACAAAATAAATCCTTTATGGAATTCGTGATTAACATATAAATTTTTCTTCAACTTATTTTACAATATTGCGTTCGAGAATAATAATAACCGCAATCAAAACAATAATCGTAACAGTAATTAAAATTTAAGAATATTAAATCTGAATTGCGCTTGAAAATAATACTTGTAATGATAGTTAATGTTTGACAATAATGATTGTCAATGGCGCAAAATAATAAACCTAATTTGACAATAATAATTATAAAAATTGCTGGCCGTATCGAGGACCCAACACGCGGCTTTCGGGACAGGTACAAATATTCCCTTATGATAACCCTTACTCGCTACGGGATCGACCCGATCAATCGATAGTGATTTTAGTTGGACAGTAAAAGAATAACTTATTTAAGCCAGGAGACAGCGGTGTGCGGATATTAATTGATCTCAACTTGTGAGTACTCACCAGAAAAGGAAACTCAAACCAAGGCACCAAATCCACACTCCTTACAATAGCGGAGGTCCCGCGTGCATACCTCACACCAAGCGGGCCACCGCGTGTACAAAACGCTTAAATTTCATTCGCATTTATTTCAATAAATCGCTCCCCGCAATTATCGCCCGGGTATCAAATAATTAAATTTTAATTTTAAATACAAGAGATTAAATTTTATTTTAAATAAAAATAATATTAGTAATAATAAATTATAAATACATTTATAAATAAATACAAAATAGTAAAATTGAGACACACATTGAGTGTGGATCTGTTGCCAAATATTAGGCGCAGGGAGGAACGCGCACAGGGAATAAAAACCCTGTGACACCCCCCTGCCAGACAATGGTTAATTTTGTAAAATTAATCATGGGCGAAAACAAACGCGAACTCACAAGCCGCATGATCAATTACCACGCACACCCGTGTCTCCAGCTCAAAAACAAAATTTTTAACTATCATGTAAACTAGTATTATATCTATTTAAATTATAACTTGTCCTTCCTCGCGACAATGTATTAAAATAATTGCAAGGTACAGGGCAATAGTCTATTTTACAATCGCACGCAAACGCTCGCGGCATATCGCTCCTACCACACGGAACTTCCCAACGCGGGCCTACGCAGCGATTTGCTAATTCATATCTAATCTCGAATCTATTTTCCGGCACATACCTACGAGGATTAACTTTGCTGTGTACATAACGATCATACACAGGCCTTTGAGAAAAATCGACGACATCGCTCACGACCACCGGCGCTCTTGATGTCTCAGTCTTCTTAGAGGATCGTCTTCTCCTGCGACGCTTCCTCTTTTTAGCAACTTCTGACTTGGCATCACTCGAACCGTCCTTCTGGTCACTTGAATCCGAATTGACTGTCGACGAGCTCGCTTTTCTCGATGCATCTTCACCCTTTGTGTACTCCGTAGTCAAATTATGCACAGCCTCGTCACTGATAATTGTACCGTCGCTGGGTTTCTCCAAATCATTACAATACCTCCTGCGACGTCGTCTAAATACACGATTATCTGAGTCCTTGAGAGGCGCTGAATCTCTACTAGGAACCTTGGATTCACAATCGACCCCTGAGTCACTTTGACTTTCTAACTTTTGGTCATTTACCACTCGGCTTGTGTCCTCTTGATAGTTTACTCTCGTCGTCATCTTATCCATTATCATTTGCTGAAGTCTGGTGAAGCAATTATCTATCTTCGATTCCAACTTTCGTACAGCAACATCTAAGTCTTGACGTGTCACGAATTGATCCATAGCCGATTCACAAATTGCAGACTCATCCTTATTATCCATCGGTGGGCCAGCAGTATTACTCGCATGATCCAGCAGCACTCCATCCACTGTGGAACTCGGGTCATTCACGAGTTCATCTTTGCGCGCTGAATGCAAGCCATCACTGTTCAACACCTCCTCCTCTGAGATACTCGGGTAAGTCACGAGCTCTCGTTGAGGTGTTACGTCCAGTGTAGGGATGGGCGATATTGGTAAAAAACATCGACATCGGACATCGATTGATTTAATTTCTTACTATCGGAGTATCGATGTTTTAAAAAAAAACATCGGAACATCGATTGTTAACATCGATGGTAGAATACGCGCGAAAATTCGAAAAACTATGGCTACAACTAATGTAAAAAGAACAATTGAAACCATAGTAATTAATTTTGAATCATTATTAAAAATGAATGATTAAAAAAATTTTAATAAAGTAAAATCATATTAAATTCCATATTTTATTTAAAACAGAGTAATTTAAGGACTAAAAATTTATTATTAAGTTTAATAATCGTTAAGTTTATTTTATACACACTTTACAATAAAAAATTGTTTGATAACAAGTTTTAAATATTAAAATTAAGAAAAAATACAAAGAAAGTAAAGATTTAGTTATAAATTATAACCTATAATCCCCATTCTTCACTACTTAAACTGCTCAAAAAAAGTAATTTATTTAAATTACTTCCTGTCAGTCGATTACGATCGGCAGTCTTAATGTTACCAGCTTCAGAAAAAAGTCGCTCACATGGAACAGATGTTCCAACAACGCAAAAATATTTCATAGCCACTTCATACAAATTAGGTAGAGACGGTTTCAATAATTGCCAATGTTTTAAGGGATCTTCAGATCTATCAATTATTGGCTGTGTCATATACTGTTTCAGTTCAAAAGTTAATCCATCCATCGTGTGAACTTTTGCCTTAGTTTTGGCTACAAGTTCATCGTGGTACCGCCAAATGTTATCTGCGTTTAACTCCTCTACGAATATATTTTCAGTTGAAACTGATTTAGACCCAGAACTTTTAGAAAAGCTCAACTTCATTTGTTTGTTTATGAAGTCTACAGCATTCGCGGCGGACATCGCACTTTGGAAATGTAATTTTTTATAACGAGGATCCAATATAGTTGTAATGCCCAGTATTTTGAATGACTCAATATCTTTAAATTGGTTATCAAGAGAAGCAGATAGGTGAGCTTTTGAATGCTATCCCTTCTTCCGTTTTTGGCTTCGATAAGGAGATTTCTTTTTCATAATTGCAACACTTGGAATAATCATACTGCATGTCAAATAAGAATCGCCGCTTATTTGAGATATAATAATCATCACAGGTTTCATCAAATGAACAAGATCGCTTTAAAATGGTAGTTTCTTCATGACTTAATAACGGAGGTGGATGATTGCACTTAGAAGTTACAGGATAAACATAGTTTTCCAAAAGTAAAAATCGTTCAAGCATATCATAGGTCGAGTTCCATCTCGTTTCAACGCTTTGAATAAATTTAAGTGCAGTCCCATCCGTTTTACCGTCACGCTTTTGAAGTCTCAGCAATTCATCAGAAGCAGGAACACTTTTTCTGGTAACCATCACAATACGTTTGACTTTGTCGATGATTTCTTTAATATTTGACATTTTGGATATAGCTGTAGGAACCACATGAGACAAGCGATGAGCGAAGCATGGGAGTCGTCTATCGTTTTCCGGTTGAAAAACTGTATTAATCGATTTTATCATGTTCGGTGCACTGTCACTAGTCACGGCTACTATTTTGTTTATATCCAAATTGTAATTTTCGAAAATCATTTTCAAAGAGCATGCTATATTTTCTGCAGTATGCGCGGAATCCAGTGACTGAACACAAAGATTTGTGCTTTTACTTCCAGATTGTTAGCAGATAAATAATGGACAGTTACACCTAAGTAGCTTTTCTGGGAAATATCAGTCCAAATGTCGCATGTCAATGAGTAAAATGGGCATTTACCTATATCGCTCATGACTTTTATTTTCAGGACATCATATTTATCACTCATTAGTTTAGTAATAGTCTTACGACAGGGCATAGAATAACGAGGTCTTGCGGTTTTCACAAATTGTCTCAATCCCTGTTTTTCAACGGAGCAGAGTGGCATATAATCAACAGCTACCATATACAGAAGAGAATTCGTCAATTTTTCAGCTTCTACACCTCCATCTGTAATATAAAAATCATGAAATCAGTATAAATGATCAATTCAATCGAAAATAAATATAGAACTAAAATTTATAAATTCCACCTGCATACGAATTTGCTTTTTCATACAACTGAAGAACAGGATTCTTCTGAAAACAAAAAAAAAAAGTATTAATAAAATGTTCAATTTGTTAATTAATTCAGCGTATAAGATTTTCTACATACCGCCATTTGAGTCTGAGTCTTTAATTTTTTTCTCTCAACAGTAGAGTTAGAGGGTTCCTCAACTGCTGCAACAGAACGTTTTTTATTGTTTACTTGCAGATCAACTGGAATGAACAGTTTGTGTTTCGAATTGAGATGGCAGCGTAGATTTGTCGTATTTCCTGCGGTTTTAATTATGCCCTGGCAAAATTTGCATCGTGCCGAATTTGAAGTAATTGGAGTAAAATACTCCCAAGCTTTACTTTTATTTTTCGAACTGTAAAAAAAAGAAATAAATAAATATACATATATATATATATATATATATATATATATATATATATATATATATATATATATATATATATTTCATGCACGGTAGGAAATGATAATAAAATTTGCATCATTAAGTAGAAATAAAAAGATGACATACGTTGTTAAATTACCAGAATTAAAAGTCGATAAATCATTAGCTAGGAAAGAATAAACAACGAAAAATTAATTTTTAATCAATATTCAATAATAACGTAAAATGTATTAAAGCAAAGTGAAACATTCACCACAGGTATTGGTATTAGTATGTGATTTTTGAGAATCTTGTTCAGAATTTTTAGATAACGAGTGCATGTTGGATAAGGTAGTCATTTCGGAATCAATAGGTTGGGTTAATTTATGATTAGGATCTGATCTTGATTTCTCAGAGGAACTTGGTGTTTTAGATGAAGAATCTTCAGCTTCACTATTAGAGTAAGATTCAGGTGGATATTCAAGAAGATCACTGGGAAAAGAGAATAGGAAAATGATGATTAGATACAAACACAACACAACACTAACACAGAAAAAAAAGGAAAATATTCTTAACGTATTGTTAAATATACATACTAATCTACATCATCGATGGATCTCCAAATGGATTCAATTATATTATCTGGATGAATGAATATTTTTCCTGTGTCAACCATTTCTTTTACGAATTCGTAGGCCTTTTTATGGTTACCTAAAAATATAAAAGATATTAAAATTATTAGACTAACGTATTTATACATCATTGAGTAAAAACTTTTATCGAATCTCATTAACAATAAAATTTTAATTGTTTTATGATTGAAGTAAATTGCATTTGATCAAAAGATAATTGAATTAGATTGTCTTTTAATAACATTCGATTAAAATTTTTAATTAGGCATTACAATGATTATTACTATTATTGTTATTATTATTTTTAATTTTATTAATATTATTATTATTTTTATTATTATTATTAATTATTCTTTAATACATACTTTTAAGTTGCACATAATCAGATGTTTTTAAATTAGATACTCGATATGCATCTGCGTTAGGCTCATTGATTTTGAACCATATAGAAAATATTCGAGTATCCTCTTCAGCTGGAGAAAAATAAGAATAATAATTAAAATCGATTACATATTAATTATATTTATCATACTAAGTAAGGTAAAAGCCCCAGTAGCTGCTCAGGAACCAGTACTTGCTCACTCCATGTATTTGTATATCTATATTCACAAATATAGATACACAAATACATGGAGTGAGCAGGTACTGGCTACTGAGTAGCTACTGGGGCTTTTATCTTATTTAATTGCGTTTTTTTTTTCAATAATGTTAAAACATTTTTTAACAAATAAAAATGAAAGGTTATACCAGTGCTTACCAACGAAATCCTCGTTATTCATCGCTCCAATTAACCTTTAATGTAATATGTCGATTAACCTTTAATGTTACTATCAATTGTTAATTTAATAGATTAACAATTATTATTTTGTGTGAACTTATATAAGTCAGACAATAACAATTAAAATGTAAAAAGAATTTAAGAATTTTAAACGCTATTTTTGTTTTTTGTAATGTAAAGTTTAAGCTTAAGCCGTTAACAAAATTACTTTATTCCTTTATTGAGTAATTGAGTATAGTGTAGTCAAGGTGTCAAAGTTACTTAAATATTCTAGTAACCTTTAGTGGACTTAGGTACTTAGTATACTTGTAGTACTAAACTTAACTCGCAATATTTTAGCAATGAGCGCGAAAATTTGAAAAACTTATAATTATCTTTACAATTAACATACACAAATGATCATTTGAATTTTTAATTGATTTTTTACTCAAATAATTTAAATCATGCGTTAATATAAAATATGTAATTTTATTATAGATAAATTAAGAACATTTTATTACAAAATAACCAGCATTTATGATTAAATTTATTAATTAAGATTATTTTTATTATTACATTAATAAATTATTTTTAATTTATAATAATAATAATAAATTATTTTTGAAAGAGAGGAATATAAATTTAATTGACTGGAGAGAAATCAATTCCATCTAGACTTCGGTAAACCACTGTCCATGCTGGGTTTTGGACTGGATACTGGGCAGTAAAAATTAAGTTCTTGACGTAGTTATAAGCTTCTTGATCATTATCTACGGAAAAAAGTGTTTCATTCATTATTTATTCACAATATTATTAATTTAATTTCTACAGGTCATACGTACTTTTAATTTGTAAATAGGTGTGAAAATCTAAATTTTCAATCAAAAACAGAGGTTCTTGGTCAATTTGAAAATATAATTTATACCTCCTAGCTCCAGCATTATCTAAATAAACCCAAAATACAAAAAAGTTATTAATGAAATTACATCAATGTAAGCAAACAAAAAAATGGAGGTTAGATTGAGTGATATCATAATTTATATTATAAAAAAATGTACTTACGAGGTACTTGAACGATTTTGATATTATTGGCCGCCATGTCGATGATAACAATTAAATTAACAATATATATATATATATAATATTGCACTGAACTAATTTCATTTATACCAAGACAATAAATAGTTCGCCGTCTATTTAACTCGCTAGCACTGATACTGATATACACTCTACACTGATAAGATGTAACTGTAGTACAACAGTTACTGTATACAAAAAAATTATATACTTTTGGGGGGTATACCCTCTGTAGGTAAATCACTCAACGATGTCGATAGTTTAAATTATTCCATCGACCATCGATGTTTCGACCAAAAAAAATATCGACCAAAAACATCGATGTTTCTCCAAAAAAACATCGATAGTCGAAACATCGATATATATCGCCCATCCCTAGTCCAGTGACTCAAAACTCTCATGCTTCGCAAAACCTCCACTGGAAGCCAACTTTTGGATTAGGCAACTGCTTGAACTTAAAATTTCATCGACGCGTTCAATTAAATCCTGACAAGAACTTTGGATCGACGATTGACTTGTTTGGTTAATATCGACGGCGATTTCGATAAGTTTTCCTGTTTCAACGATTTCAGACCTCTCCGAAGGCAAAGTTGACTCTAGATCATCATCAGGGGGACTCGTCTCATCCACGGCAGGATCCCAACGCACTCCTGGTATTTTATATTTGTGCTCCTGATAGCGAATCAAGCGGTCTTGAAGTGTGTCTAAATTTCCTATAGATAATAAGCCTGAGCCAGAAAGAAAAAGTCTTAACTGACTTATTGGCAATTCAAGGCCAGTCATCAACCAAGTTTGGTCCATCGCTGGCGAACAATTATGTACTGGGTCAGTCTTTACAATGTCTCGATCGGTTTAGGGACTGGAATCCATCGATTCATCTAACTGTGAAATCCCACTACCGCAAGTCGAACGTTGAATGCCGTTCCACCCTTTCAACTCGCCAATTTCGCGAAACCTGACCAATTTTACTATCAATTTATTTATTATTTACAATTGAAACCAGTCAGGGGACCGCTTACTTTCAAAATAAAAATTAAATACAAAAGTCGATAATAGTCAAACGGTGACAAATAATAAAGAAAATTCCAATGAATTTGAGTCAACCGATGACGAATAATAATAATATAAAGAAAACCGATTTATAAATACAGAAAAATAATTATAATAACCAAATAAATTCAAAACGTAGTATTAAATCAACTCAATTATTACTTAAAGCGTTTACTACGTGTTTAAAATATAAATATAAATTAAATCACGACGATGATTACTTAAGTCTAATTATTTAATCCGAAACAAAATAATTATTTCAAACGACAATTTATTAATAGAAAAGTATTTTCGGATTAAATAAATACAAAGATTATTTTCGGTGACAACGATAATAATAATAATCCGCTGGGACTGCGGTGCGAACGGTAGAATGAGAGACTACCCGAGAGCGGCAAGCTAGTCAGTCCCGCGTAACGTCATCGACCAAAACTTAACGTCGACAAACAGACGATGCTCGCTGAAATCTTCACGTTGAAAATATTAATCGCTTGTACTCGATACGAATCGACAAATTTGCTCGGTGATTCAGAACTCGATTCCACGATGTACAATAATTATTCTAATTTTGCGATCCTAGTCAACTTAAATAATTAACTAATGATGATTACCCTCGGCGTTGGTAATTACAACTTTAATAAAGGCCGTAATCAAACAATATATATATATATATATATATATATATATATATATATATATATATATATATATATATATATATATATATATATATATATATATATATATATATATATATATATATGTGCCATAAAAGACGATATTTTTTTTCACTCTTAGCCCAAAATATGATAGGATATGTCTAAACAAAAAATTCTGTCAAAAGGCCAGCTCTTAATTTCAATTTTAAGAGCTCCTTCATCGAACTTTAAGTTTTCCCATATAAATAACATGGAAAGTACGGTTTTAAACAGTATTTTACCCTGCAAGCTGTGAAGAAAATTTTTTGATAAAATGAATGATTGGACCTTTTAAGCATTAAATTTCTGAGAAAAATTTCATTGAGTCATAAATCAATCGTCATTATTTAAGTTTTACGGATCTTTGAAATTTGAATTTTTGAAAATTTTACGTTTTTGCATTTAACAGCCAAACTATTGGAGATAGAAAAAAAATTAAATAGCAATTTTGTAGTTCGTTTGATGCTCTATAACAAAGTTCTTAACAATTTTTTGTATAATCAATAACAAAAAGCTACAGACCTACAAAGTTTTGTTTTTATTATTTTTCACTTTTTCAATTGAACTATCGATGATATAGAACAAAAATTTAGTATAAATTTTTAGTATATCAAATCTGCAACAAAATTGTATAGGTGAGATTTTTCGTATTATTGATGGTTAAAAGTTACAGGCTCAACAAATTCTATTTTTATGATTTTTCATCTATATCATGTAGTATATCAATAATATATATAAAAAATTAATAATAAATATAAAGTACATTCAATTTTTTACAAATTTATGCTTGGTAAACTTTATATACTGTCTGCAGTTCCTAGATAAAAAATTGTTTACTAAAATCCAGTAAGAATCAGAAGAACTACAATAAGAATTTGTGAAATAGAACCCTCCTTCAAGTTGTTTACTATGACTAGATTATTATAATTATGGTTTATGATGAAATATACACGATTAGATTAAATAATGATGATAATAAATTTATAATTACTTTGCAAATAAAACAGATAAAAAAGTTTTTTATAGTTTTGATTATATATTTAGACTCTAAAGAAATATGTTTCCTTTTCAATATCAATTAATCGCAATTTAACCTCTCCGTTTAAAAACTCAACATTTCAAAATACTATTTTTTGTCTCTCGTTCAAGCAGTTATTGATGAAAGTACCGCCTTTCAAATATCACTAAAAATTAAAAATTCATTTGCTCCTTTAGACTTTTGACTAGTAGTCGAATTTAACTAATACTGAAAACTGACATGAGATTTAATACTAGATCATAGTGGTTTTTTCAGATAACAAATGACTATTCGTTGTAATGTATAATTTGATCGTAATTTTTGAAATAATTTTCTAAAACTTAATGAACATTTTTATATTCCAGAAAAAGCATGACAAAGATGATTATAAAGAGCTTTTGGAATTAGTGTTAATATTCTTAGGTGGTACTCTGAAAAACGGGATCAAATTTAGAGCTCCAGGACCAAATCATCATGCAAGATGGATGGCTAAGGCTCTATATGCTTTAAAAATCTTCATTTTTAAAAAACAGTTTAAAGTCAATGCAACTGAAGTAAATGGACTGAGATATGTCTGCTTATTTCTAGTTAATTTCTACACGGTTTCATGGTTTAATGCACCTTCTGCGATAAAGTCATCCTATCAAGATTTGAATCTGATCAAAAATCTTTATGAATTCCGTTCTGTCCATAAAAATGGCTGGAGGAGCAACGGTGACATTTTCAAGAGACTTATGGTACTTGTCAGAAGAGTGGGTCGGGTTAGCTTTTGTTTGATGACAGAGTTTCCTTACATGCTAAGAGACAAACCGTAACTGCAATAAAAACGCGAGAAAGTAATGCTTCGAATTCAAAAAAATTTATCGTCAAAGACGTAAGCTTATTATTATCGAAAAACATCGAAGATTTTGCTAGCAAGCAATCTCTATTTTTGTTTGAGCAGTATCAATTACCGTATCAATTTATGGACAAGGATCCAGAGCTCTGGGCATTTGATCAAGATTATCTACATTGCAAATCTGTGTTTTCAGACTTAAAAGTTGTCAACGATCTTCGCTGAAAGAGGTGTTGCATTAATCCAGGACTACAACAACTGCTTAACGAGAAATGAAGAACAAAAACAATATTTATTGCAAGTTGTCGAAGAACACAGAAAAAAATTTCCTTACGTTACCAAAAATAAAATTGTAGCTACTTATTCAAAGAAATAAAAAATTTAACTACACGATTGAAACTATGATAATCGTTTTTGTCTGTTATTTTTATTAAGTGATTATAAATTTATTATCATCATTATTTAATCTAATCGTGTAAATTTTATCATGAACCAAAATTATAATAATCTAGTCATAGTAATCAACTTGAAGGGAGCGTTCTATTTCACAAATTCTTATTGTAGTTTTTCTGATTCTTACTGGAATTTAGTAAACAATTTTTGATCTAGGAATCTCAATCTTGCTGATTAAAAAAATTAACCATTTGTCTCGATAATCACTCAATTTGTATTCATTGAATATTTCTTTAACGCAAAACATTACTGAAGTAACAATAATATTGTAACGATATTGAACTGCAGACAGTATATATAAAGTTTACCAAGCATAAATTTGTAAAAATTGAATGTACTTTATATTTCTTATTAATTTTTATATATATTATTGATATACTACATGATATAGATGAAAAATCACAAAAATAGAATTTGTTGAGCCTGTAACTTTTAACCATCAATAATACGAAAAATCTCACCTATACAATTTTGTTGCAAATTTGATATACTAAAAAATTTATACTAAATTTTTGTTCTATATCATCGATAGTTCAATTGAAAAAAGTGAAAAATAATAAAAACAAAACTTTGTAGGTCTGTAGCTTTTTGTTATTGATTATACAAAAAAAAATTGTTAAGAACTTTGTTATAGAACATCAAACGAACTACAAAATTGTTATTTAATTTTTTTTCTATCTCCAATAGTTTGGCTGTTAAATGCAAAAACGTAAAATTTTCAAAAATTCAAATTTCAAAGATCCGTAAAAACTTAAATAATGACGATTGATTTATGACTCAATGAAATTTTTTCTCAGAAATTTAATGCTTAAAAAGGTCCAATCATTCATTTTATCAAAAAAAATTTTCTTCACAGCTTGCAGGGTAAAATACTGTTTAAGACCGTACTTTCCATGTTATTTATATGGGAAAACTTAAAGTTCGATGAAGGAGCTCTTCAAATTGAAATTAAGAGATGGCCTTTTGACAGAATTTTTGTTTAGACATATCCTATCATATTTTGGGCTAAGAGTGAAAAAAAAAAAATATCGTCTTTTTTTGGCACACCCTAATATATATATATAAATACATACATATATAAACTTTTGAACCATATGCATTTTCTGAATTCGCTAGACGAGCTGAGTCGAAATATAGCAAAATTTTTCAAAAGTTCCGTCATAAGGACCAATGCAATAGTTAGATTTCTATGAAATCTACTAAAATTTCATAATTGGCATAGCGGAATAGGACATAATTTTGAGACTACACATATTATTTGGTACTGAAATTGAAGCTTATTTTAAGAGCTTTCAGATGCATTTTACAGAATTTCAATAAGTAATCTCATTCAAAAGTTATTCGAGTAAGAAAGTGAAGAAATATGAATTTTTATGATTTTCAAAATTTTGAAATCCTCGTATTTCTAAATTACTTGACCGATTAAGCTCATCTTCGAACTTGACTTTGGTATTTATCTGTAGAATAAGTATGTTGAGTTTGGTAGAGATCCGTTGTAAATTGGCGACGCTATCGTCCTGACAAGCCGCGTTATATCCCATATATATATAAATATATATATATATATATATATATATATATATATATATATATATATATATATATATATATATATATATATATATATATATATATATATATATATATATATATATATATATATATATATATATATATATATATATATATATATGTCGGAGAGGCAGAATCTTTTGTTAGAGGTTCAGCATTTTGTGATTTACCCATTTTTATTATTACAATTAATTAATATTCCCAATTACAATAAGATCAATTATCAAGAATGAGTAGGTAAACTCGTACAAGATTAATTTAACTTAGAATGCTAACAAAATTATAAATATCTTGCGATAGACCGAGACTTAGGAAATAACGAATTCGCGATCACCAGGACGTCCGTTCAATCTCAATTCCAAATCAAGACTGTCTTTTCCCCAACTATTCTCAAATAGTCTGCCTGCTGCATATTTCTCTTTTCCATATTAATTTTATGATACCTCTATCGTCCTGGGATCCCGACTACGTTGACCACCATGTGCCTACCTAGGCCTAAGCCTACCGCAATAAAACAATTTCGTTAAAACTTATTTTACAAAATATTAAAGTAATAGTACATTTCTTAAAATTACTAAAAATAGAAATATCCTAAAGAATATTCTCATCATTTTGACAGAAAATACTTCGCTGTACTTTATTCTCCGACACGGCCATTCTGACAATCACACGTCCTCGGGTGCATCTAAAATATTCAGTTACATTGGTATTAATTTTTGGTCTCAATTGACTTCTCTTATAGTAAAACATTTTACAATAGGTAACATCCATAGAAAGATTCAGAAGTCCTCCCCAATAACAGAAATCTACTAATTATTTATTATACAAGAAAGTTATCGCATAGTATGCAAGAGATAGAAAAGCCATCAATCGTTATTCCTTATCGTTTAATAATTAAATACTTCATTGAGCACCACCAATAGACATTCGCACTATCTCTAGGCTACCCTGTATGCCACATACAGTACCAAACACATTCTGTAGTTGCCACAACTACCTGCCCGCCACATCATCAGCTGCCCATCGCGCCCTGATCAAACTAACATTAGCCACTTATTTAGTTTGCAGTTGCGACTACACACTGATGCATGTGCGAAAATACAAAATAACTCAGGCCTCGACCTGCAGCCATCAGTGCTCCGTGTCATTGGTGGTCTCTACTTCAACTGTAGTCCCTGTTTCAGAACTATCACCAGCAGTCTTTTCGGCACAACTTTCATTGTCCGAGCAGACATCCAACTCAATAGGAACATAATTCTCAGGCATTTCCCTCAACTTATCATGAATATACTTAAAACTTCTATTATTATTCAATGATTTTAGTTTGTACCTATCATTATCAAGTAATTCTGTTACTACAAATGGACCTCTGAATTTTCTATCAAGCTTCGTCTGATTACGTTCTTCATTTTCAATCAAAACATGATCTCCTATCTTAAATCTATTGATTTTAGCTTTATTTTTATTGAATCTAATTTTCTCATACGTTGCATTCTCTTCTATACTATCAATCGCTCGTTGTCTTACATTAGAGATATTAATTTCTTCTTCGTTGTCATCTATTAACAATCCATAAGGTCTTGCCTTTTTACCAATTAATAATTCTAGCGCACTAGACTTAGTAATACGATTCACGGTTGAATTTAAAGCTAACTGAACTTCACCGATGGCCTCTTGCCATGGGCGATTATTAGACTCAGCAGCAGTGAACATATTTTTCAACGTACTCATTACTCGTTCTACCTGACCATTTGCCCTACTGGTACCTGTAGCTATTAAATGTAAAATAATATTCAAGGATTTACAAAAGTTTTTAAAGTCTTTCCCCGTAAAACATCTACCTTGATCGGCAATCACTCGAGCGGGGACCCCAAATACAAATATTGCAGCCTTTAAGGCTTTAATAACACTATTACAGTCAATTTTGCGAGTATGATATAAATAAACGTATTTGGTAAAGCCGTCTACAATAACAATAACATATTCTTTGGTATTATTCTTACCATTCAATTTACCTGTAATATCTATATGCACAGTATGCCAAGGTATGCGGGTCTTAGGAATGGGATGTAATTCAGCTTGAATTTTACCTGAGTGAGTTTTAGAGAGCTTACAAGTAATACAATTTTCAACAAATTTACGTACATACTTGGACATACCCTCAAACCAGTAATACTCATAGACCTTATCAAGTGTTTTATCCCAACCTAAGTGCATCACAGACTCATGTACGTGGTTAATAACGGACCACCGAAAAGCTCTAGGTACAATCGGCAAACAGAAGGTTTCACCTTTTCTTTGTACTTTTCGATAAAGCGTACCGGCTTTAATTTCGTAAGATTTTGAAAGGTCTTCCGATAGCTCACCATTTTGTAATTTGGTGACTATTTCCGAAATTTCCGAATCACGCCGTTGTTCGGCAAGGAGCCAATCAACTGATATTTCCGCGAGTTTTACACGTTTCTCTTCAATTTTATTAACTTGTTTTGACAAATCAGGCAGAGGATTTCGAGAGAAGAAATCCGCATGAGCCATGCGTTTGCCTTCTCTATAAACTATATCGAATTGAAAAGCCTGTAAATAAGCCCACCATCTATGTACTCTATCATTAAGGTCAATCTTATTTTGGGAGGACTTTAAAGAGTTGCAATCCGTCACAACAGTAAACTGCCGTCCATGCAAGTAATGCCGAAAGTGTTTTATTGATTTGACAACAGCCATAGTTTCCAATTCGTAAGAATGATACCTGGACTCGGCTGGGCTTGTTCTTTTACTAAAATATTCAATAACTTTATCTTTACCGTCTACTTTATGCATGAGTATTGCTCCGTACCCATCGGAACTAGCATCGGTATGCAATTCTATGGGATAATCCGGGTCAAAAATTATTAAGACGGGTTCATTGGTTAAAATATGAATTACTTCTTGTCGAGCATTTTCATGTGCCTCAGTCCACTCAATATATTTTTTACCTGAGGTGAGTGCATATAATGGTTTCATAATTTGTGAAAATTTAGGGACAAATCGTCGAAAGTAAGACGCAAGGCCAATAAACTGTCTAAGCTGAGTAACAGTCCGAGGAGCGGGTAACATTGTTAAAGAATTTATTTTACGAGGGTTTGGACGAACTTCTCCGTCTTTAATTTCATACCCAAGATATAAAACAGATGTTTTAAGAAAAGAACATTTTGAAAAATTAAATGAGAATCCCGCATCTATGAGAATTTTTAATAGCATTTGAAGTCTTTCAAA
The DNA here is from genome assembly GCF_020080835.1 of Cotesia glomerata. Lineage (NCBI taxonomy): Eukaryota > Metazoa > Arthropoda > Insecta > Hymenoptera > Braconidae > Cotesia > Cotesia glomerata. The sequence goes on along the minus strand of NC_058158.1, from coordinate 18,197,908 downwards.
CGCTTCCTCTATTGTATCCGCAATTACTAATACATCGTCTAGGTAAACTACAACGAAAGTGTACGCGAGCTCACCTAATGCTTTTAAAATTGCTCTTTGAAAAACAGAAGGAGCATTTTTAAGCCCAAATGGCATTGTTAAAAATTCAAATTGGCCATCAGGAGTGACAAATGCCGTACGTTCTATAGATTCTGGATGTATGGGAATCTGATGGAAACCGCTGGCCATATCTAAACTGATATAAAATTTAGCTTTTCTAAGTCTCGGTATTTGATCTAAAATAAGTGGCAAAGGAAATTTATCTGCTATTGTGTTTTTATTTAATTCACGATAATCAACGCATAAGCGGTCTGATCCATCTTTTTTTTTAACTAGTAAAATAGGGCTAGCAAACGGTGAATTACTAGGGCGAATAACATTCGCTTCAAGCAATTCATTAATTCTTTTTCTAACTATTTGTCTCTCTTCCACACTAAGTCTATATGGTCTTCTTTGTACCGTAATGCTCGGATCAATTAAACGTATTTCAAGTTCACCACTGTTAACGTGAGTACGAGGAAAGCCCGTGATGAAAGAGCTTTCATATTCTTTTAATATTGAAACTAATCTTATTTTATCGTTTTTATCAACATCAGTATCTACGCTATCAAAATTTATAATTTCAACTTTACTACATTCATTTATAACTTTAGATTTACAGATATTAAAACTGTGTTGGGAAATATTTACTTCAAAACCCAAGCTTAAAATTTCTCGACCTATCAAAATATTCTCGCTTAAATATTCATCCAAGACAACGTGAAAAAGAATCTCTAATGTAAACGAATCCATAACTACAGTAGATAAAATTTGCATATTACAATTTACTACAACATTTCCGATACCCTTTAAAATTATTAATTCATTGGCTCTTCTTCCCGAAAACTTAAGAGCAATCGATTCTTTTATTAGTGAGCATTCCGCTCCCGAATCAAAACAATATGGAAACGACTCACCAAGATGGTTCAGAATACCCGTAGGAGCTGCTACTGTGCACAGATTTACACGACGTTCGACGCCACCGTTGTCCTTGTTGTTTCCTGGGCCACTACGACCGCTGCCTGAAGCCGTACAGTTTGGCGCAATATGACCAGCTGCTCCGCACTTGAAACACGTCACAGGACGCGATGACGAGGGTGATCCTTGGCTGCCACGATAGTTACTGCTTTGCTCTACGTGTTTCTTCTTAAGTTTAGGACACTCAAACTTCTTGTGACCTATTTCCCCACAAAAATGGCACTTTGCTGATACCACTGGCTTGAAACGCTTCGAATCCGATATAGATGAGTCTGAAGCTGATGCTGGTCTTTTTCGGGTGTAGGAAAAGCCTCGCATTTCACTCAAAAATTCGGCTTCTGTTTTGATGTCGGTAGTTAATGCTACGCGCTCCACCCGATTGTCGATGTGAGTCAATCGTGCAAGCACAACTGCATTAATAATTTCGTCGACCGTTAGAGACCTCCAGCGGGCCTTCAGCGATGATCGAAGTCGAATGCCGAATGCGCCGACACTTTCATCCTTGGTTGGTAACTCTTGGTGGATTTTCAGCACGACCGCTGTCGCAGTTTCTTGTCCACCAAAACGTGACACAAAAAGTTCTTTTAACTGTGGCCACTGTATACCCGGAATTGCTGCTTGAGATAGCCACTGAGCCGCTGAGCCTTCCAAGGCTTTACTAAGCGCAGATATCAACCCACTCCCTTGAAGAGGGTTTTCTGACAGGCACAATTCCGTAGCTGAACACCATGCAACAGGATCCGATCCCGCACTCTCTGGATTAAACCGCGGTAAAATAACGTTGTTCCTTGTCGAAGACGGGTTTGGTAAAAATTCTTCATAAACTCGAAAAATGTACTCCACTGATCAGGTGCTGGACCAGATGGAGACGATCCCACTTCTGATGTCGGAGAGGCAGGATCTTTTGTTAGAGGTTCAGCATTTTGTGATTTACCCATTTTTATTATTACAATTAATTAATATTCCCAATTACAATAAGATCAATTATCAAGAATGAGTAGGTAAACTCGTACAAGATTAATTTAACTTAGAATGCTAACAAAATTATAAATATCTTGCGATAGACCGAGACTTAGGAAATAACGAATTCGCGATCACCAGGACGTCCGTTCAATCTCAATTCCAAATCAAGACTGTCTTTTCCCCAACTATTCTCAAATAGTCTGCCTGCTGCATATTTCTCTTTTCCATATTAATTTTATGATACCTCTATCGTCCTGGGATCCCGACTACGTTGACCACCATGTGCCTACCTAGGCCTAAGCCTACCGCAATAAAACAATTTCGTTAAAACTTATTTTACAAAATATTAAAGTAATAGTACATTTCTTAAAATTACTAAAAATAGAAATATCCTAAAGAATATTCTCATCACTTTGACAGAAAATACTTCGCTGTACTTTATTCTCCGACATATATATATATATATATAAATACATACATATATAAACTTTTGAACCATATGCATTTTCTGAATTCGCTTGACGAGCTGAGTCGAAATATAGCAAAATTTTTCAAAAGTTCCGTCATGAGGACCAATGCAATAGTTAGATTTCTATGAAATCTACTAAAATTTCATAATTGGCATAGCGGAATAGGACATAATTTTGAGACTACACATATTATTTGGTACTGAAATTGAAGCTTATTTTAAGAGCTTTCAGATGCATTTTACAGAATTTCAATAAGTAATCCCATTCAAAAGTTATTCGAGTAAGAAAGTGAAGAAATATGAATTTTTATGATTTTCAAAATTTTGAAATCCTCGTATTTCTAAATTACTTGACCGATTAAGCTCATCTTCGAACTTGACTTTGGTATTTATCTGTAGAATAAGTATGTTGAGTTTGGTAGAGATCCGTTGTAAATTGGCGACGCTATCGTCCTGACAAGCCGGGTTATATCCGATATATATATATAAATAAATAAATATATATATATATATATATATATATATATATATATATATATATATATATATATATATATATATATATATATATATATATATATATATATATATATATATATTAGACTGGGCCAAAAAAACTGACTATTTTTTTTTTCTATCGATACTGTGAAAATATCATTCATGATGATAAAAAAAAATTATTGTGCAAGTTTGAGTCCTTAATAATAATATTAAGGGGTGTATCGTTACGACTATTGATTTTTCAACAGTAATCGCATTTTTTACTCAAAATTCGTTAATTATCAATCTGAAAAATTTTAGCGATATGTATTCTTATAGGAAATTAAATTTCCTAAAAAAAAGTTATCTTTGTAAATTACTGTAAAACAAGCCGTTTCCTTGTAATCATGCCTTAAACAAAGATTTATTTTTTCAATTTTGCGTTTCAATTTTGGATTTTTGTAGCTACCAGAAATATCAATATTTTTACAATTTAAAATACTTATTTCCAAAGGAAATGCCTTTAATGCTCTACAAAAAAGGTCTCTTAACATTTTTGATTAAATTCACTCCTTTCAAAGTTATTCGACGTTGAAGTTAAATTCAAAAATAATTTATCGTTTTTTTCGCGTTACACATGATTTTTTCCTTTTGATTGAAAAATTTATGACTTTAATATTGAGAATAATTTTTTTTTGTTGGAAGACTAAATTTTTTTTATAAAATCATAATTTACCAATGTATTATTTTGCTTTTTAACGATTAATTATCGACATAAATTCATTTTTACTGTATTTAACTAACTCCAATAGTAAAATAAATTCGGTCCCTTTATTATAAATTATTTATTTGTATAGGGATATATTTTTTTCTATAAACTTACACTTTTAAACTTCCGTTTTTAGCCCTCTTGTTGTTTTGTCCTTTTTAATGTCAACGAGAATTTAATTTTACTCTCCCTCCACGATTACATTTGTAAGTGTTTATTAGCGAAGTCGACCATCTGAAAATGACCTTGAAAGTTTCACGTTACAGCGCTGCGAGTTATCGTGAGCTTTTCCGTAATCTGTTACCGAAGCTGAAAACATAGCCTTCCTTTCTCCCACCACCTTGCTTCTATTATTGCGCTTTTCAAAAAAGGGAATACTATCCGGGTATAATAACTTTGATTTCCTTTGATCGGAAAATGACCTTGATTGTTATACGCTACAGCGCTGCCTTTCTTCACGCCAAAGCGCTGCGAGGTATCGTGAGCTTTTCCGTAATCTATTACTGAAGCTGAAAATATAGCCTTTCTTCACTCCCACCCCCTGCTTTTTATCATTGCATTGTTCAAAAAAATGAATACTCTTTGTGCATAATTACTTTGATTCTATTCTTCATTGTGCAAAGTAACTTAAACGTTGTCAACGCAAATTTGAGTTTTCATTAAGTATTTATTTATTGTTTGGTATATAATTTTCTTCTTTATTTCTTTAGATTGTTTAATTGTAATTGATAGTTTGAATTTATTTATGGTATCTAATTGTTTCAGTATTACAAATTAAGCGTTTAGTTAATTCTGTGTTTGTGAATTGTTTCATTACGTTACTTTGTAACGTTTAAGTTCGATTTGATAAAAAACTCGCCACTATGTCATTGGAGAAAACTTATTTAATCGGTGTTCCTATTGAGAAAATTAATAACCGTAAGCTTCCGACTGTCAAAGAAGTTTTATCATTATTTTTTTATCAACATAAAGTTCTCAAATTAAAAATTTATGATAGTGCTTCAAAAACTGCTAGTGTCGTTCAAGACTGCTGGAATAATTTGCAGATTTCAACTTCTGGTTTTTGCAACATTGTAAAGAAAATAATTAGTATTTTCAAAAAGTGGAAATATTTACTGTGCAATCGCAAAAAAAATCACGTGCTCAAAAACAAAGAGAAAATAGCTTTGAAAAAAAACTCGAACAATTATTTGACATCGCTGGGAAGAATAGTTTAAAAGGTTTCGATAGAAATAATAATATTGATTTTCAACTTCCAATGTCTTCAAATCTGCAAGAAAATAATAATAATATCTCAGACGAAAAACACGAAGAAATAATGGAAATAGAGGCGATAGGTACGTATTCATTAATAATAGTTTAATAAAGTCAAAATAACTATTTTGTACCGTGCTAATAATAAGTTACTATGTTCTAATGAATAAATACTTATCTAAATTATTATATTCAATAAATTTTTAAGTTTTACACAAAGTAAGAAAAAAATTCTTCAATAAAGAATCAATTTTCTCAACTGATGAAAATATATCTAAGAAAACTAAAATAATTTGATTCAAATCGAATTGTTTTAGGCCAATGAAATTATTTCACGCTCGAAAAATCTCAGATTTTCCTAAAATTTATATGGCTGATGATATAATCTTTTTTTTTCTGTACAATTAACTTAAATTATGTTAAGATTGACAATTTTTATAACTTATTTTTTGCATATTTTCTACACAAAAATAATATTTTAGTAGTTAATTGCCTTGCAAACTTACACAATTGTGTAATTTTTATCATACTCTTACAAAAATTAAGGAAGTAAGAAAGAAATCCAAGTATTCGGAGGATTTCCAACAGGCTGTAACTTGTGAAAAAATTATCGTACAGTAAATAAAAAAAAAGGAAATTGCAGCAAATTTTGATTAGGCAATTGATTTTTTAAAAAACTACGAAAAGCCCTTTTTTGTTGCTTTTTAAATTCATGTAATGATTAAAAAAAAATTTTTTTTCAAAAAATCAATGGCTAATTCTTGTAGAAAATTCATCCAAGTTTTCAAAACCCATCTTGAATTTTCTTTACGATCATTGGTTGCTGAGGTATTGATAATCAAAGACAGAATGGTCTTTTTTCATTAAAACGCCGATATCTCAGCGAGAAATGCTCAAATCGAGGTTTTCAAACTAACAAATCGAAGCTCAATGAGCAAGATATCCAGTCCATATAGAGATTAAATCAAAAAAATTTTTTCCAAATCCATAAGCTAAGAATAAAAACCAAAAAAAATTTCAAAAATTTTTATCTCGGTAGATTTCTTAAGATTAGGAATAAAAAAATTTTTGGAACTCAGATCCAAAAATAAAATACTGAGAGCTGCAATTTGCTTTTTTTTTATTTGTTGTACGATAGTTTTTTTATAAGTTACAGACTGTTGAAAATACCCCAAATATTTTGATTTTTTTCTTGCTCCCTTATTTTTTGTAAGAAGTGTATTTTCTATTTAACAATGTCAAAATAATTTATATTTTTCAGAAGACACCTCTCGTGATTATAACAGTAATGATGATTGTGATGCTACAACATCTAGTCAGGAGTTGCAATCAAAGTCAGATTCATTTATGAGTCAAAATTCAAATGTGTCTAACTTTGAAACAGATTTTTTAACAGCAAAACGGACACCAAAAATTAATATTATGACGCCAGAATTAGCTGCTGCACTGGATCGTGGTAATGTAAGTAGCCGAAGCGCCACATATGTTTTGGCAGCTACTTTAAAAAGTGTGGGATTCGATACTCGGAATGTAAATTTGAGTTATAAAACTATTCAACGACAGCGTATAATTCATCGGAAAGAAATTGCTAAAGGCTTAAAGAAGACTTAAAATTCAATGACAATTATGTGGTCCATTGGGATGGTAAACTGCTAAGTGATATTGTTGGGACAGAAACAGTAGATAGGCTTCCGGTGCTTTTAACATCGTCTGGCAGTGAACAGCTATTGGGTATTCCAAAAATTAATTCAGGATCTGGGATTGAGCAAGCTTTAGCTGTATACTCAACTATGGAGCAATGGGGTGTCAGTAATTACATAAAAAGCGATATGCTTTGATACTGCAGCAACCAATACGGGTAAATTTTAATTATTAGTCTTATTTACTTGAAAAAGCTCAGATTTGAAAAAGTAGAGAAAAATTATACTTAAGATCTTTTCACAATTATTTTTCAATATTCCAATTAAAAAACCTCTAAAACCGACAAGTTGATTTTTGCCAAAAATAAAGTTTTCTGTGGTCAGATGATAATATTTAAAAATAAACTTTATTACAAAAATTAACTCCACTGATTGTTATATTTTCAGAATTTATGGAAGTAATATAGTTCAAAATAAAAAATCACTTGATTTGCCATTCATGTTTCTAATCAAATCTTTATCTTTCTAATCTATAGGAATTTATCATGGCGCTGGCGTAGAGCTTGAGAAAATTCTGAAACGAAAGCTTATATGGTTACCCTGTCGTCATCATGTAATTGAACTTGTCATAAAAGGCGTTTTTGAAGCTTACTGGCCAGTACAATCAGGTCCGAACGTTCCATTTTTTAATCGATTTAAAATCGGTTGGAATAAAATCAACACATCCAAATATAACGCTGGCATCAACGATAAGATAGTGGCTAATATACTATTAAACAAAAAAGATGAACTATTAAGTTTTATCGATAATTATTCGCAGGTATATTTTGAGTTGTTATTTGAGTTGTAAAAGTACACAGAAAAACCTTTTTGGTCAAAGAAAATTTTCATTTTAGGCAAGATAGTGTTCTTTTTAATAATTTTCTTAATTCAAGTTGACCACGTTTTGTGTACACAATTTAAAATCTCCAGTTCTCATGTAAAGATATTACCTTTCAATAATAACAGAAATGATCATATTTTTTTGCAGAAATTTCTTCCAAGAAATGACTATCGAGATTGTTTTGAGTTATCATCTATTTTCTTGGGAGCTACGCCAAAGGATAATTACACTTTTAAATGTCCGGGAGCAATGAGTCATGCTCGTTGGATGTCGAAGGCGATTTATTGTTTGAAAATATTTATTTTTCGAACAGAGTTTAAGATTACACCTAAAGAGTTAAATAATCTTCGTCATATTTGTATTTTCATAGTTACAACTTATATAAAAGCTTGGTTTACTTCATCCTCGGCAATTTTGGCTCCAAATAATGATTTGACTTTGATGCAACAATTGATATTATATAACAAAATAAACTCGACTGTATCGCAAGCTGCTCTCAAGAAAATGGTGAGACATTTATGGTATTTGAGTGATCAATTAGCCATAATGTCTCTATTTGATGATTCTATTGACCTGACTGTGAAGAAAAAATGATTGAAAATCTAATAAATAATAAATCATCAAATACTAAAACCAGAAAATATGAAGTAGCAAGCGATTCAGATGAATTGCTAGAAAAAGATATCAGTGACTTCATTTCTGTAGAATCGCTCACCATATTCAAAGAATTTGATTTGCCGTATGATTTTATCGATGAAGACATAAGCAATTGGTCCAATAATGATAGTTTTCAAGAGTGTAAGGAATTTTTTGGAAAATTAGCTGTCGTCAATGATGTTGCAGAACGTGGTGTATCATTAATTGAAGATTACAATAAGTGTCTCACTAAAAACGAAGAACAACTTCAGTATTTGTTGTTAGCCGTTAGTGAACACCGGAAAAAATACCCAAATTGTAATAAAAGTAATTTGATTGAATAATTATTTTTTCAACTGATCATTTGCCATGATTTGATAACAATTAAAGAATTTTTTTTGTAAAATATAAATTATAAGTGAAAATAAAATGATTTTTTATCTCTTTTATTGATTTAATTTGTTTTGACTTATTATTCAATTTTTTTTCTGTAAGTAAAAGTATGTCACTAGGCAAATAAATAATTTATAATAAAGGGACCGAATTTATTTTACTATTGGAGTTAGTTAAATACAGTAAAAATGAATTTATGTCGATAATTAATCGTTAAAAAGCAAAATAATACATTGGTAAATTATGATTTTATAAAAAAAATTTAGTCTTCCAACAAAAAAAAATTATTCTCAATATTAAAGTCATAAATTTTTCAATCAAAAGGAAAAAATCATGTGTAACGCGAAAAAAACGATAAATTATTTTTGAATTTAACTTCAACGTCGAATAACTTTGAAAGGAGTGAATTTAATCAAAAATGTTAAGAGACCTTTTTTGTAGAGCATTAAATTTCCTTTGAAAATAAGTATTTTAAATTGTAAAAATATTGATATTTCTGGTAGCTACAAAAATCCAAAATTGAAACGCAAAATTGAAAAAATAAATCTTTGTTTAAGGCATGATTACAAGGAAACGGCTTGTTTTACAGTAATTTACAAAGATAACGTTTTTTTAGGAAATTTAATTTCCTATAAGAAGACATATCGCTAAAATTTTGCAGATTGATAATTGACGAATTTTGAGTAAAAAATGCGATTACTGTTGAAAAATCAATAGTCGTAACGATACACCCCTTAATATTATTATTAAGGACTCAAACTTGCACAATAATTTTTTTTTTATCATCATGAATGATATTTTCACAGTATCGATAGAAAAAAAAAATAGTCAGTTTTTTTGGCCCAGTCTAATATATATATATATATATATATATATATATATATATATATATATATATATATATATATATATATATATATATATATATATATATATATAAATACATACATATATAAACTTTTGAACCACATGCATTTTCTGAATTCGCTTGACGAGCTGAGTCGAAATATAGCAAAATTTTTCAATAGTTCCGTCATGAGGACCAATGCAATAGTTAGATTTCTATGAAATCTACTAAAAACAAACATTATCAGAGTAAAAGATTACTCATTCTAAGTCAAAGAGAACTACATAAGAATAAGTTGAAGATCTATCAAAAAAAACGATTAAGGAATGAACAACTAAAAAAGATACATACGAATCGAGTCATAAAAAATAAATTATTAAAAAACAAAAAATATGAAGATTCACAACGTCAAGTATTATTTAACAAATTCAACTTATTAAAATTAGAAGGCCCAACATATGAATGTTCTTCTTGTTACCGTTTATGGTTTAAATTATCAGTGAAATTTTTTATAAAAAATGATTTGAAGCATTGTGATTTATCATTGATACATTCGATTTGTAAAATGATAGATGATTTAACCTTAGGGTACTTATGTTCAAGTTGTGAAAAAGCGATAAAAAATAATAAAATTCCGTCTTTATCAATGTATTATCCAGAACTCCAATTTCCAGAAGTTCCTAATGAAGTTCTAATATTAACTGACCTAGAAGAAAGATTTATATGCCCACGAATTCCATTTATGTCAATCAGAGCAAATTTAAATGATGGTCAATATTTTGTTAAAGGTCGAGCTGTTAATGTTCCAACACATGTTGAAACTTCTGTTAATATCCTTCCTAGAGTTCAATCTGAAATAATGATAGTTCCAATTTGTTTTAGAAGAAAAAGATGCTATAAATCTAATGTTATGTTTGAAAACGTTCGACGTCAAGCAGTGAAAAAAGCTGTAATAGCGTTACAAAACTGTGAAGTTTATAAGCATTGTGATATAAAGTTGGATTTTCAGAGAAATAATGATGGTAATAATTTCGCGAAACCAAATGATCATGAAAATACTGATAATTTTGATAACGGAAACTGTGACAATCTTGATAAATCGAATGTAGATAACTTTTATTGTGATGATAACAATTCATCTGACGATAATTCTGACGACGAAGAACCTGTAAATATAGAAGATGAATCAACTCTTTTGTTGACGCAAGCTATTGTCTTTGCTCCAGGTGAAGGTCAAAGTCCAGTTTCATTATTTGATAAACACGCTGAAGCGTTAAGTTTTATCAAAATTTATGGTGGTAAATTAATTAAGAAACCAGATCACTTAACATATAAAAATTGGATTAAATCTGAAATAATGAGATCAGATCGACGATGTGCTACAATTCCGAAATTATTTTTCTCCGCATTAAAACTTAGAATGTCAAAAATCACATCAGGTATAAACTTTTGTTTACGGAAAAATAAAATGAAATCAAATTCATTAAAAGTAAAAGATGTACTTGATGAAAATCAAATCAAATATATGGAATTAAACGATACTGGATTCAAATTTTTGTGTCATGATCGTGGGTCACCATCATTTTGGGAAAATAAAAAGAAAAATGTTTTTGCATTATTTCGGCAAAGAGGTCCACCAACTGTGTTTTTTACGCTATCGGTAGCAGAAACTAAATGGCCTGAGTTAATTATTACGCTAAAAAAAGTTGTCGATGGAAAACAAATAACATTAGAACAAGCAGAAAAGATGGATTATAGAGAAAAAGCTAGATTAATTAGTAATGACCCTGTAACTATTGCTAGGTATTTTGATTACAGAATACGAGAATTATTTAAAGTAATGAAAGCGAAAAACAGTATTTTTCGAGAATATAATATAGTAGATTATTACTACCGGATTGAATTTCAACAAAGAGGTTCTCCACATATCCACTGTTTATTATGGCTTGAAAATGCTCCAAATTATAATGATGAAGAAGAGAATAATTTTAATGTCATAAAGTTTATTGATAGATTTATTACATGTTCGAATAAACTTGTATCTAAAGAACTAATTAAGTTACAGACTCATAAACATACGTTCACTTGTAAAAAAGGAACGAAAAAAATAAAATGTCGTTTTGACATCCCGTTTTTTCCAATGAATAAAACATGTATATTAAAACCTTTATTAGATATAGAAAACGAACAAAAAAAAAAGTTACGAATACTTCGCCAAGATATCCAAAAATTCTTAGAAGATAACTTTAAGAATGAGATTATTATTACAACAAATCAGTTATTGGAAAAATTTAATTTAACTTATGATTCATATGTAGAAATCATTCGTAGTGGTTTGAATCGACCAACAGTAATACTGCGTAGAAATCCCGACGAATGTATGATCAAGCCTTATAATTAAGAAATATTAAAGCTTCATACTGCTAACATGGATATTCAATATATATTAGATATGTATTCATGTGCAAGTTATGTATTAAATTACTTAAATAAACCTATTTCTGGTCTTTCACGATTAATGTATGATGTAATAAATGAAGTTAAAAAAGGCAACTATACGATGAAAGAGCAACTAAGATTGATAGCAAATGCATTTTTAAAAGCAAGTGAATTTGGTTCACAAGAAGCTGTTTACTATATTTTGGCACTCACTCTTTCAATGTGTTCGAGAGAAGTCGTATTTGTTAATACAAATAATCCATTAAATAGAATTCAAATAGTAAAACTTAAACAAGACCTTGAAAAATTACCTGAAAATTCAACGGATATATATATAAACGATACATTAGATCATTATGTGCATCGTCCGGTTGAATTAGAAAATATATGTTATGCATCATTTGTGGCTTGGTATAATTATTCTACTAAAGAATATAATACAAAAAACAAAAATAAAACCCACAGTGATGAAGAAAGTGATCATGATGATGTAGTTGATAGTAATTTATCATTGAAACTTATTGATAACTTTGGTTTTGTTCGAAAGCGAAAAAAATCAAAAATTCTTAGATTTATTAATTATAATGAACAAACAGATGAAGAGAACTTCATTCGAGAAAATGTCATGTTATTCATTCCATGGCGTGATGAAAATTCTATGATTACATCAGCTTCGATGTTATTTTCAGATAAGCGAAATTTAATCAAAGAAAACAGATCGGAGTATGTGTATAATGAAAATATAGAGAATATATTAGAAGAAGCAATCCAAAAAGTCAGTGAATTAGATAATGACAATGAAATTTGTGAACATACACCAAAAAACTTCGAAGTATTTGACGATCCTTCTCAAGAAGGAGATATAGATATTGATATGAATAAAAATATAAATGAATCTAAAAATTCGAATAATAATAAAGATGAATACTATGTATCAATACTACATTTAATTTGTGAAGAAAATTTTATTGATTTAGTTTGCCATCTTAATGAAAAACAACGAAAATTTTTATTACATCTATTACATTGTTTTAAAATAAAATCGTTGCAATTATATCATTGTGTGATTGGTGGAGCTGGTGTTGGGAAATCCCGATTAATTGAAGCAATTTATCAAACCATGTTACGTTTTCTCAATTTTAATTCGGACAATTTAGAATCAACAAAAATTTTGTTGTGTGCTCCAACAGGGAAAGCAGCATTTGTAATAAAAGGAACAACTATGCACGCCGCTTTTGTATTACCATTAAACCAATGTTCAACAGAACTTGTTCCATTAAGTAGTAGTACACGAAACACTTTATATGCAAAATTAAAAAATTTGAATTTAATTATAATTGATGAAATTAGTATGGTCGGTTCCAAAATGATACAACAAGTTTATAGCCGGTTAAAGCAAATTTTTCAAACTTCAAAACCATTCGGTGGAAGATCAGTAATTGTGTTTGGTGATTTCAATCAATTATCACCAGTAGGTGACAGATACATTTTTCAAGCTCACACAATGGATTTATACGGAGATATTATAGGTAATCCTTTATGGAATTTATTTACAAGTTTTCAATTGACAGAAATAATGCGACAAAAAAATGATGTAAAGTTTGCTGAAGCTCTCAATAATTTAGCTAATGATACATTATCGACAGATGACCTTAAACTTTTTGAATCTAGGATAGTCCAAAGTGACGAAAAAATACCAAAAAATGCAATTCATTTATTTCGTACTAATGAAGAAGTCGATAATTTTAATTTGAATATAATAAGTAAAGATAATCTTGAAAAAAATATTGTTGCACATGATAAAATTAGAGGAAAGTCTACGAAAACAATGGAACAAAAATTACTTAATTTATGTCAAAATATAGAAACAAAAAATGCACAATGATTACCATCTACTTTATTACTTAGTATTGGTATTAAATACATGATAACTGTAAACATTGATGTTGAAGATGGACTTGTTAATGGGGCAGTAGGTGTACTTAAAGGGTATGAATTAAATAAAAAAAGAGAAATTTTTAGACTTTGGATAGATTTTTCCGATGAACAAATTGGTAAAAAAAAAAGGAAAGCAATACCGAAAGATGGACAAGAAAATTGGACTGCAATAGATAAAATAATTCGGAATATTCAGCCTGCAAAAAAAATAGTTACAATAATAAGAGAACAATTTCCTATAGTACCAGCAGAGGCAATTACAATTTATAAAAGTCAAGGAGGAACTTATGATGCAGTAGTTATACATTTAGCAAAAGGAATGAGAAAAAACGAACTTTACGTAGCTTTTAGTCGATGTACGAAGTTGAATGGATTATTTATAAACGGCAATTTAAAAATTCCTTCACTAAAAAATCCTTATGACCGAGTGCAAATTGAAATTAAACGTTTATTGAAGTTGGAGCTATCTTTATCTTGTCATTTCATAGATAGTCTAGAATCAGAAACAATTGTTTATCAAAATATACAAAGTTTGAAAGAAAATTCTCATTGGCTTGATTTTAAGAATTTTATGAATTTATATAAACCATGTGTTTTTATCGCGGCAGAAACCTGGATAAAACATAAAGATGATATTTTCTTAGAGGGATATGAAATTGTGCATCGAGTAAATGTAACACACACTCGAATCAGACATCCATATGGATTAGTAATATATTGTAGAAAAGATAAAAAATTGACAATTCATTATAATCATAATAATGAACAAAAATCGCAATCTTGCTCGCTTGTTACAGGCTTATATAATGATATTGCAATATGTACTGGGTATAAACCACCATCGACGAAATATTCATCAATAAAAACTAAAATAGAAGAAATGATAAATATGGCTGAGAAAAAAAGTAAAAAAATAATTTTTATAGGTGATTTTAACATAGATTTAAGTAATGAACCATCACATTCATTTTTTAAAATGTTAGAATCTAGACAATTACATTCAATACTAAAAACTAATGAAATCACCACAAATTCAACGACAGCAATTGATATAATTTATGCTAATTTTCAATTAAATTATGGAATAACTGAAACACTTTTTGGACACCATAAACAACTCTCTTGTATTCTTAATAAATTGATATCAAGTAAAAATAAAGATAATATTGATAGTTTAGAATCAAATGTTAATAAAAAAAAATTTAATCAGGATCAACATGAACTTACGTTAGTTGAAGCAATTAGTGAAGGAAAATGGTTAAAAAAGAACTTAATCAATTCGAAAACTATTACAAAAAATGATATAAAAATGATTAATAAATTACGAGAATTTGTTAAAGAAAAAATTTTTAAATTTAAAAACAAACAAGTTTTTAATGATGATGATAAAATTCCAGCATCACTCAGAAAACATTTCATCACATTAAACATGAAAAAAAGTCGAAATTCTTTTTATTGCGCTATTACAACGTTAATAAGTGCTGGAAATGATTTAATGTCATGTTTAAAAATATTAGAAGCAATCCACTTTGTTATAAATGATAAATTTAAGGAGAATATTCCGGGTGTATTATTTCAAACAATATCTTTTAGGAATATTTTAGACGACCAGCAGAATGCAGAAATAGGAAACATCATAATGATATCAGCGATAATACATCGGCCGATTAATATTATAACAGAAAATGAATCTACGAGTGTGAGGGTTGCTACTATTGAAAATAAAGAGGAATTTTTTATTTACTTGGATTCTGATTCAAAACAATATACAGCACTATTAAGAGCCGTATTGCACTATCAATTGACTCTAGTTAACTTAAAAGTTAGCGTCAATTCACGAATTCTGAATTAATACATTTTGCGTTTCTAAGAAGGTTGAGCTCACCTCGTTTGTGTTGTTTGCGACGGCAATTTACACATATTCTTTATTCGCACTATACGCTTTGCGTTCTTACTTGTACATTTTTTCATTCGAGGAGGTTTTTTCTCAGTCCAACTGAGTTTTCATCCTCTGGGGATAAATAAATCTTCATTTTATTCCCCTACAAATCGACGCATAATTTATTTAATATCCTAATCCCAAATTAATTATAATTTTTCAAACAATTACGGAAACTATCCTAAGTGGATAGTTTTCGACAAAACAGATATTAATATATAATCTATCATATTACTACCTTCTTTTGAGAAAAGATTTAAATTTAATTAAATAAATTTAAAGTTTTACATATATTATAAATTAACTCTGATTTTAAGAATAAAAAAAAAAAAAAAAAAAAAAAACAGAAAAATGAAATCATAATCGTAAAATGCATAGAAAAAAAAAATTAAGAAAAAAATCTGTTTGTGTATTTTTTCAAATAATTACTTGTTCAATAATGAATTTATTTATTTGAGAATTCCTATCAGAATAAAAAATATTTCTCGTTTTTTTTTGTAATTTAAATATTTAACAAGTCTCATTTATTAAAATAAATATTCATTTTCTGTAATTAACTTAGTTTCAACCTAAAATCATTGACACATAACAAGACAGATATGTACATTTATAACAATCACAAGTAAGGTTAGGCTTGTATACATAAGTAATAGAGTGAGCGCGACAAACGCGACTACCGACTTTCAGACTTTCTGCCGCCTCGTGTCTCGTTGTCAGTGCATGAATACATTTTTTCGGCTCCCCGTCGTAGAGCGCATGCGCGACTCGACCACGGCATAAATGTGAGGCTTTCTGCCGTGAAATCGCAGCGGGAACCTCGTACTTTCGACCAGCGTAGTAAGAAAAAATAATTAATTATAAATTATAGTTTTTATTTATAGTTTATTATTCAAATTACAGATAAAGAAATAAAATAATGAACGAGCAGAAATACTACAGTTGGATAATTTTATTGCAATATTAATTACAATTTATATTAATTTTATCAACCGTGATTTTATTATATAAATAATCACCGAATAGGTGATAACGGGTTAAAAGAATAAATTAAAATATTTAATATCAACAGTTATTTATTAAAATTTTCAATTTTAAATTGATTTAAAAATTACATCATATTTACAATTAAATATTCATTAGATATATAAAAAATGAAAAAAAAGTCATCGCAGCTTCGAACCACCAATATCGAATGCGAGGGACAAAAACATTGCTAAGCGGCTATTGCACCAGCTTAACAATCGATGATCACAGCTTGTATAAAAATTGTGTTTGACACTTAAAACTTCGGGTGGGCAGCATCTCTACAGAAAATTTCTCTACATTTTATAATCCCTTAGGAGAAATCTTTATTTTAAAGAAATCTCGGTATAAAACTCTACAATGAAAACAAATCAATTCGAAAAATCCTTTCTTTTTTTCTCTCAGGAAACAATCCATTACATCTCTTAGAAACAAAAGCTCGATATTTTGCTGAATTCATGTGTATTTTTTTTTAATTAAAATAATCAAAATATAAAGTTGTAATGATTAATAATTATAACATCTAGAAAATTTTTTTTTTTAATCTAGTTTTCATCGGACGCCCGGGTAAAAAAGATTATATATAATTATACATAACTTATATATAAAAAATGGCCCTATATAATTATATAGAATCATATATCTTCTAATATATAAAATTCTCGTGTCACGGGGTTCGAACTTGAACTCCTCCGAAACGGCTCGACCGATTTTTGTGATCCTTAGCGTGATTGTCGGCCAGGGTGGAGAATCGGCCAACATCTTTTTTTCATCGCCCTAAATGTTAAGGGTAGTCCACCCCTAAATTTTTTTTTTTAGTTTTTAGGCAAAATTTTTTGTTTTTATTTTTTTATGACACAGCATACAAAAATACATACAACCCTAAATTTTCACCCCTCTACGATGAACCCTTATATTTAATTTGTTAATTATAAACTTTAATTTTTTGGCAAAATTTTTTTTTTTATTTTTTGATGACTCACAATTAAAAATCTCATATAACTCTCCATTTTTCACCCCTCTACGATCCACCCCTATTTTTCATTTGTTAATTATAAACTTTAATTTTTTTAACAAGAATTTTTTCATTTTGTCAATTATAAAATTGCATTTAACCGATATTGCACGGAAATACGTAAAAGTGAAAATTTCATCAAGTTTCGAAAATTTTTGAATTGCTTTCATTTCTTAACTAACTGACAAATTTGGCTCATCCCAGAACTTAACGTCAGAAATCGTTCTGAGAATGATTATGTTACGTTCTATTGAGATCTTCCACTCTCATGCCATATACGTACACTCTTACAATAAATAAGATATATTTTCATACTCTATAAATAATCCACATGGCAAAACAAAGTTTGCCGGGTCAGCTAGTAATTAGATATAATTATATAAAATCATATATAATTATTTCTAGAAAAATTAAAAAAAATTCGGCGAGCGCGGGGATCGAACCGGGGAGCTGGCACTTCAAAGACTGACGCGCTACCCGTTAACCTACTTGAGACTTACTTGTGGAGCAGACTTTGAAGTAACTACAACTAATGCAAATCGTAAACATGATCAATTTTTATAAGTTAACTAAATTAATGCAGTTCTTATTATTTCATCTACAAAAAATACTATAGATCAATAGATTATTAATGATTGGAGTAGCAGACTCTGAGATAAAAAAATTAAATACAATTGTATATGATTCATATATAATTATATATGATTTCCGTATAGTTGCACTGATAGAAGGATTTGTTTATATTCAATAAGCTTTATTAACTATTAATAAATGATTTTTTAACATCATAGGATTTAATTAATATTTATTAACAGTTAATAAATTATTTATTAAATACGATTCATTAAACGTTAATAAAAAATTGTTAACAGTTAACAAATATTTTTTAACTATTAATAAATACTTTTTAAGTAATAATAAATGTACTTTCCTCCCAAATAAATATTTATTGAATGTTAAAAAACAATTATTAAAATGTAAAAAATTAAAAAATTGTCTTCAAACAAATTAAATTTCTAATAGTTAATAAATCCTTTCATCAGTTTACATATCATTATATATAATTGTATATAATAATGTTTGTAACTTTTGTACAATTCTTTGTACAATTATATGGAATTATATATGATTATATAAAATTATTGGAAAAATGTTACATCTAATTATATACTATTATTTATAATCATATGCATTTATATATAATTATATGTAATTATATATAATTAAATGTAATAATATATGATAATATATAATTATTAAAAAATGCTGCATCTAATTATATATAATCATATATAATTATATGCAATTATATGTTATTATATGTAATTATATATAATTATTAAAAAATACTGCATCCAATTATATATTATTATATATAATTACATATAATCATATATTATTATATGTAAGTAATATATAATTATATATAAGTAATATATAATAACATATAAATATATATAATTATATCCGAACAAAAACAGTTTCACTGTAAAAAAATCGCGCCAAGTCCACGTTCATAAGACTATTAAGAAAAAAAAATTTTTTTCTCTTCACAAAAAGATATAAAATAAAAAAATTAAAAAATCCAAGTAACCGATATGATTGTATATGATTTTCGGAAATTAAAAAAAAATTTTGTTGTAAATTTAAAAATTAAAAAAAAAATTCATTAAAAAATTATATCATAATTTCAATTAAATATTCATTAGATATATAATAAAAAAAAAAAAAATTAAAAAAATTATCATAGGTTCGAACCGGCAATTTGAGGATGTGAGACAATACTATTATCGCGCAGCTATTACACCACTTGGTAGATGACTGATCATAGCTTATATAAAAATTGTGTTTGAGACTTCAAACTTCAATGAATAATAACAATAATTATTTGTTTTTATTATTAGCATTTAATTAATAATTATCCGCTAAAAAACGATAAATTTCCATCCACACGTACGGAGAGTGACAAATGTGTATGTTACCTCTTTAGTACGTAACTCACGTAGCCTGACTGGACACACATCATTCAATGTAACATGACGCGCGCGGCATTGTAAGAGGGAAAATCCTATCAAACGATTCAGCCACTCTGGTTGCTGTAATTTTTAATATTGCTAGAGACATCTATCGTTTCTTTTCTGTAAGGAATTCTAACACATCCACAGTAGTTGCAAACAAATATAGCAGATGGAGTTACTCATGAAAACTACGAATTTGTTTACATGACGCCATATTGCTTGTTTTTATCATCGTGTTATCATTGATTTAGGTCTTTGGATGCTATTTTTATTAGTCACTATAAAAAAACGTAATCGTATACTAAATCAATGTAATTTACCAATACAAATTTTATTTCAGAGCGTTTTTTTCGATATTTGCCTGCATCTTTGAAATATAATACATAATTTGAAGTCGCGATCTGCACGGCATATTTGTGTCTAATTTGCAAAGATTACTATATTTTTTTTTATTCTATTTCGAAAAAATGGCTCAGCTATCTAATAGATAAATAATGACAGGAATAGGCATGTAAAATTTTAATTGTTTTTATGCAGAATTGTTGATTTGCGAGCTCATGCTGTAATTGCCTACCACGATCGATAATGTGGTATGGGGACCGGCTCTTAAGAAAAAATGAAAAACAGAATAGCGTACCGTTAGTGATTACTATGAAAATTGATTTCAATAACTTTATTTATTTTAAGAATGAAAGTAGTATTGTTGAAAATTTCAAAAAATTCAGAAGCCTAGATTATGATAAAACAAAAAAAAAAAGCAAATCTCCATTAAAACGAAAAATAAAAAATATCATCAATGACTCCCAAGTCAGTGTATTAAGCCATAAACAAGATTGTATTATTGAGAAGAGTATTGATAATATTGATAAGTCTACTACACTTATCGTACAAAAAATTCTGAAAGAAGTTCATAAGAGCACATCTTTTGCGGAAATTAATAATATTTTAAGTAATCATCAAACAATTATTTTAGAAATTTACAACAATATAAAAAAAAAATTTGAAACTAACTGTAACAATTGTATTGATAAAAATTACTCTACAAAAAAGTATGTTTCATCGAAAAGGTTTCCAAAATTTTTATTAAATAGTTTTGTTATTGATAATGTTGAACCAGATGGCAATTGTTACTTTCGATCGGTTGCTAAAATTCTTTTAGATGATGAAGACAGATTCCGTGAAGTTAAAATTTTTATCTTACATCATATCATGATGAATTCAAATTTTTACGAAGTATTATGTACATCGAGAGATATTGAAGTACTGAATGACAACGATGTAAATAAAATTTTAGAGAATCCAAAAATAGATGATTTTTTAAGAATGATTGCTGCGGACGGAATTTGGGGTAATGAAGGTTCGATAATTGCCCTAAGTAATGCATTAAATGCTCCATTATATGTATTTATGGTGAGTGGCATTACAGAAAAACTACAGACAATTATCGAAACAAAACCGATAAATACAGAAACGGAAACAATAAATATAGAATCAAAAGCATTAACAATAATTAATACCGACAATACTCACTTCTTAGTAGGTCGATTGAATAATGATGTTGAAAATATTGATCAGTTCATGAAAATTAATGAAGAAGAATTAAAAAATGTAACTCGAATTGAATATAATATCAGAGATTTGTATGAAAAAAATAATATTGCCTATACACCAATAAATTAAAATGATAAAAATAGATTTTACTTTTAAGAATTTAATTTTTTCGAGTATTTTCCGTAACTGGATCTAAATACATATTGAAAGGTTATCTTCGAATTATAAATAGAATAGAAAATAAAATAATAATTTTTGAACAAAAAAAAAATGAAAATAATTAATGATATAATAATAAAATATGACAATGACAGTTTGATATATGATGAGTTAATAACAAAAGAAATGTAAAATAAAAAAAAAAATTGAATGATAAATAAAAATGACTTATAAAATTTGAGAGAATAAATCGAAACTATTTTAACTAACATTAACTTTGTCAATATTGAGAATTTCAATCATGTCGTAGGTAAAAAGTTTATTAAATGAACAATATAAAACATGTTTTTAATAATCAACTTTTTTTATTAATAATACAGGGAATTAAAATAAAGTCGACGAAATTAACTCAATAAATTAATATTTAGTTAATAGTTTATTAATTAGATTTTTAATTATAATTGTTGTAAAAAATTTAGATAACTTGGGCGGTATTGAGAATTTTGAACGGTATGTTCGGTTGACGAGTCGCGGTATGCTTTACTCGGTTCTTAGGTTGTAACTGTTTGAGTATGACTGACTTCAAAAACTATTTTTCTTTTCGTTCTGAAGTCTACAGGATAGGAAGGATACCCAGGGGGCGGGGTGTTTTACCAAAATACACCTACGATTGGTACTTGAAAGAAAGTGGGTGAAAAGAATATGCTTTAGCAAGAAGACAATCTGAACTTTAAGGAAAAGAGACAAGACATGTATCCGTTTGACAAAATATTTTCTAAGTAGAAAATAAGATCATAAAACGATAAAATACAGATGTCCAAAAAGCAGAACCTTTGTTAATAAAGGATTAAAAAAACCTAAGAGGATTAAATCATAAATAACTAAATCGGTTCGTATCTCATTACCGCTCAAGTTTTACAATTACCAAAAATGTTGAATATAATAGCATTTTACGATACCCTAGACATGAAGGTATCGTAAATCAAAGTTATTTCGTACTAAGTAACGAAAGATTTTGTAATACTAACATACAGAACAAAATAAAATGAAGATTTGCTTAGTCACTACGTATACTAAGATAAACAAAAATTAAATTATTATTTAAAATTCACATTTTTAAACAAAACATTTAAAGGACGGATTTGATGATTAATATGAAGAGAATATTATTAGTTGAAGAAAAAATAGAAGAGAAATCTTGAATTATATAAGTTATTTTACCATGGTATAGGCCTACAGGGGACCCGCCATGTAAAAAAAAGGGGACGCGTCGACTAACACAGTACCTCATGGGTGATGTGGAAATCTGTGAAACGACAGATATACTAACGACGGAAATGACCACATATTAAACAGGAAGGATACTTTATATCCTAATTGAGAATATGAATTGAAAAAAAAAAAAGTAAAATAATTAACTCTATGTTGATTGTGTATGTATATATGTATACAGAGCAATTATCAATAAAAATTATTATAACAAATTCATATCTCATAAGGGAAATTTTTAACAATGAAAATTTCTAATCAAGGTTGCATTGAGTATGAAAACAAAAATCAAAGAAAAAAAAAAGAATGAATCGACTAGCTGTTTTAATGTATTGTTAAACTGTATATAAATGCTGACACATGAAATCATTTCCGAAACGAATGCAAAAGTAAAATTTCATTTTTGGGAGGGTCATTCTTAACGCAAAAAATCAATAGATATATGAATTAAAGCTTATTTAATAAGCTTTCAGATGCATTAAACATAAATTTATTAGGATATTGTGTTCAATAGTATTTACATGGAAAAACAGTAAAAAAATGAAAATTTTTGAAATTTTTCAAAAATTTCAAATTGCTCTCATTTCTAAAATAACTGGCCGATTTGGCTCATCTTAGAACTTAACCTCAGAAACCGGTCAAAAAATAAGTATGTTAAATTTTATTGAGATCCGATTAGAATTGCGGAAGTTAGAATAGAGACATAGCCCGTTATATCGTATATATATATATATATATATATATATATATATATATATATATATATATATATATATATATATATATATATATATATACATACATATATAAACTTTTGAACCATATGTATTTTCTGAATCAGTTCGACGAGCTGAGTGAGGAAATAGCAAAATTTTCCAAAAGTTGCGTCATGAGAACCAATACAATATTTAGATTTCTATGAAATCTACTAATTAGGGCTAATGAAGCAATTCGTAAAAGCTCTGGATCTAAGCTCTAAAGCTTTCGAATATTTAAGGGGATTTTTTCCCAAATTATCTGAAGCTAAAGTTAAAGGAGGTATTTTCGTTGGACCGCAAATAAAACAAATAATGAAGAGTGATGACTTTACGAAGCTTCTCAATGCTCGTAAAAAACCAGCCTGGGAAAGTTTTAAAGCAGTAGTTGATGGATTTCTTGGGAATCATAGAGCTATTAACTATACAGAATAGATTGGAAAAATGCTTGAAAGCTTTAAAGTTATGGGCTGCAGAATGTCTCATAAACTTCATATGCTACATTCTCATCTGGACGAATTTAAAGACAACATGGGGGCCTACTCCGAGGAACAAGGAGAACGTTTTCACCAAGATGTGATGGACTTTGAACGGCGATATCAAGGGCAGTATAACGAGAATATGATGGGAGATCACATTTGGGGCTTAGTACGAGAGAGCTCATACGAGCATAAAATAAATACGAAAAATATTCACTTTTAGACATTAATTTCTTGTTATTTTACATCTATATATCATTGTTTATCACAAATCTTGAATAAAAAAGATTCTTCTATCTAAAAAAATGTTTTCTAATTATAATTTACAGTGGAAGTGTAGAAAAAACATAAAAATCAATCATTTTCGCCGAAAAATTGAAAAATTGTCCTAGTTTCTACAAAAGCAAACTTTAATCGGAAAAAAAATTTTTTTCCTTATTTTTGTGGTAGGAGAAACCAAAATTTAACATGTAGAAGTTAGACCCAAAAATCGTGTTGACCGGTGTAATTGATCAATACAAAATTAATATTACAAAATATGTTAAAAACGAAAAAAAAGTAAATATATCAGTGAAGTTAATGACAAATTCAATTAATACAATCAAATTAATGAAAATGTTCTCGAGCACTTACTACCCTTATAATGATTACTACTACCCCCTCCCCCCTATAGAAGACTCTATTGGAACCCCATTACAGCCTTCCCCTTGGACATCGCCCCCATAGAAACCCCATAGCAACCGTTGCTAGGCAATGCTCCCATAACAACAGTTGCCTAGCAACAAGGCTTCACATTTTACCAAACCAACTTTTTATTTGGAGATATATATATCTCTTCACTCATTGTAATTTTTGCAACATTTACTAATTTCACAATCGATTTATTTAGCCTATTCCATGTGTGATGATTTTGATGAGTAATAAAGAAGAGGAATGTTATACTAACATCTTCAGCTACATCAAGAAAGAATTTTCAACATTCACATCACAGTCATACATGTCAGATTTCGAGAAAGGCCTTCACAATGCAATCGAACGTACTTTTCCTGGAATAATGCCAAGGCACTGTTACTTTCACTATGCGCAAGTCAGCATTACAATAAGCAACTTAAGAATAAGCTTTTATTATATTAATTAATAGAAAAAAAATGTATCTTTAATATTTCAGGCCCTGTTTCGCAAGGCAAAAAAATTCGGGCTAATATAAAAAAAAAAAAAAAAACAAAAGAATTGTACCAGAAATTTTTATAGTTCTCCATTTAATTAAGTTATTGGCACTGTTACCTGCCCAATTGATAATGGAAGTATATAATCTAGTGAAAAAAAAGCTAAAGAAACACACGGGGGAACTTTCAATAAATTTTTTTCATATTTTGAAAGTTATTGGCTTTTTAAAATGAAACCTGAAAGCTTTACTGTTTATGGCATGTTAAGTGACAGAACCAACAACCATCAGGAATCTTTTCATCGAAATATAAATAAGTTAGTAGCGGCACATTCACATACCAACGTTTTCATTAGTAAGTATTTGTGTTGAAATAAATTCAAACTTATATTTTTATCAACTTTACACAGTAAAAAATTTTTTGTCAAATTTAACACAAAAATTTGTGTTGATGACTTTTTTTAAACAATTTTCGTTGAATCAACACTCTATTGTGTTGAATCAACATACTAAAATGTTAAATTCTACAAACTAAAATGTTAAATGTTACACAAACATTTTTACACTTTACACAATGACGGAATATTTTTTACTGTGTATCATGATTTAGTGAACAGAAAGTCTCAAACGTAATTAGTATAAATAGCAATGTAATTTTTATTAAATGAGTACAAAAAAATTACGCATATTCTATTTTAGATGGATTAAAAAAAGTTTTTGAAAAATCACGTTGAATTAAGGCGCAAATAGAAATTGGGACGTATTGCACTCTTGAGGCAAAAAAAAAATAGTACAATCTAATCAAGAAATTCCTTCATTTTGGAAAAAATTAGATGCGAAAATGATAACGGGCATAACATTAGAAGACATTGTCGATAAATTAGAAAATTTGTATGTAATCAAGAATTTGAAAAATTATGTATTCAAGATGACTGATCACTTAGATGATTCGACTGACGAAGATGTGAGCAGTGAAGAGGAAAGTAACAATGGTACATCTGAAGAAGACAGCAGTGAAGAGAAAGAAAATGACAGCATATTACACATTTGATTTTTATCTATTTGTTTATAAATTTCTGAACACTGAGAAATATTTTACTGTGATATCTTATTAATAGACTGATTGTACTGTGCGATAAGAAAAAGAAGTTAATTTATGGCGAACATAATCTTATTCAAAGATTTTTCTGGCATTTTATCAGTTACTGCAGGTACGCAGTAATTACTACGATTATTTCAGTGTTTAGTTATGGATATCCCAGCGTAATGTTTTCTTAATAGATTTAATATTTTATGTACTTAACAAAGAAAAATAATTTATAACGAAAATGATTAGTCATATATAAAATTAAATATTTTAACAATTTATTCATTACTGTGAGTACGCAGGAATGAATTAATTTTTTTCGGTTAATTAATCATAAATATATGACGGTTATATTTTTAAGATTGACCCATTACCCATTAAAATTAAGAAAAGAAAGTAATTTATGACGAACGTGGACGAACCAATGAAAATGAGATTTCCTCCACCTTTCACTAATTAATGTGTGTATACAGTAATAAATAACGTTCATTTCATCGTTGATTGATAAATATTGGGTAGCAATAACTTTCTGTAAGAATTGATTAGTATAATTGGTTGTGTAAATTAATTTGCACAGAAAATAATTAATAAACATAAAACATTAAATATTTTTAGTATTTTATTGATTACTAATTTAACACAGTAATAAATGACTTTCATTCTACTGCTTATTAATAAATATGTCCTGGGAATAAATTTTTCACAGACCAATTATCAAATCACATTTGTGACCTCATGTAATTTGCAAAATAAAATCCGGAAAACGGTTGACCCTAAAGGCCATCCCTGCAACTTCTCGCTAATTTCATATCGTAAGCGTTTGTAATTGCACTTATGACGCTTTAGAGCTCATCGAACTCAAAAATACAATTTATGTGCTATTTTGAACACTTCAAGCTCAGAGAAATAGCTTTTCTATGCTTTTGAACATTTCTTCGAGCTAAAAAGTGTGAAGGAAGTTTGATAAAACACTATTTTTTGAATGTTCAAACGGCGATAACTTTTGGATGAATGAATCGATTTTCACGTGGTTAGCGGCATTCGACGCAGTTTTTAAAGCTTCACAAAGAATCCTTCAATTTAAATTTATCAAAATCTACCAGTCCAAATTGGTTCAAATCATATTCAAAATCTAAGACTGAGCCCTTTCGAATGGCACCAACAATGATGAAATAGGTCGAACCGTTCGAAATTATAGGAGGCTTACATGCTTACACACACACACACACACACACACACACACACACACACACACACACACACACACACACACACACACACACACACACACACACACACACACACACACACACACACACACACACTCGGGGCAGAAGAGATACTGCTACCGGGCGCGTCTCCCCGAGCGGATGGGAGAACGCTCGCTGTCCTTGGATGACACTTAATCTCTTAGTTGATGAGGTACAGCGGGTAGGAGCCAAGCAAAATAACCAAACAAAATAAGCTCCCGTGGACAAAACTCCCCTTTAATGGGTTGGTCACACTAACTGACCTAGCAAGACGATTGGTTCCTGCTGTAACTCACTGGGAGTGTCCGGAACCTGTATCGTAGTTTCCGACGATGCAGGCCACGGCTGATGTGAGCTTGCTCTGCCGAGGTGAAAGTTGCAGCAGTGGATCAGGAGCCAGCCACTTCGGGCCTTGATCAGGAAGTACGCAGTGAGTGTTAGAGATCGGAATCTTCACCGCCCCGAGCGAGTCTAGTCCGTCCGTGTATTCCGGGACTGGCTAAGTGTCGGCTAGGCCTCAGGGAACTGGGGTAGGAGTACTATCTCCGAGGGTACACCCGTTCCTAGTTATGGCAACCCGCTCCACTCCGTACGATGCGCTGGTAAATCAAAAAAGTATGAGTACGTTACAGGAAACAAACATGAATAGAAACGGGCTTCATGCTCAACAAGCAGCGATTGAAGCAAGCGCTGACATGAAGAGAACGCAAGCGTTGGAGCGCCTTGAGAAGCTGACCATTGAGCTGCAAGAGTTTGTCCAAACTAAGGTCAATATCCACAAGGAGATAAAGACCAAGACAACCGGTGTAGTCAATGCTCTTGGAAGATTCAAGAAACTGGACGAAGAATGGCGCTCATCATTACACCGCACCCCTTGTGCTACATCGGAGAGAAACAGTCAAGTGGTTGTTGAAGAAGCGATGGACACTGGAGCCGAAGGTGACGGAGAATCAGTCGCTGAAGAAGAAAGTGAAACTATCACAACGGCAGAGACTGAATCCTTTGACCAAGACGGCCGCATCCTGAGGAAGTTGAAAAGAAAAATTCGTTCTCCCGAAGGCGGAGCTTTTCATACTCCCAAGAAGCTGAAAGACGTTGGACCTGGTCATCCCATCAAGAAGCAGGAAGTGGTTAAGGATCTCCCACAAAACTCTTGTGAACAGAACAAGAAGCCAGGCTGGGAAAAGGTGCAGTCCAGAAAGGACAAGAAGAAGGAGCGCAAGAAACTGCTCCCAGAAAAACCTCTGGTGCCTCCACCGAAGCCGAACCAGAAGCCAAGAAGAACAGCAACGAGACCGGAGGCACTTATTATCCGTCCAGCGAACAAAGATAAGTATTCTGAAATACTTACACGGATCAAGGCGGACGTTCGCCCAGATCAGGTCCGCAACACAGTCGAGAAGATACGCAGGACCGCGACAGGGAACATTCTCATCACGCTGTCGAAAGGCAGTAGTGATAGAGGTAAAGACCTGCAGAAGACTATCGCGGGAATACTTAAGGAGGACG
The DNA here is from genome assembly GCF_020080835.1 of Cotesia glomerata. Taxonomy (NCBI): domain Eukaryota; kingdom Metazoa; phylum Arthropoda; class Insecta; order Hymenoptera; family Braconidae; genus Cotesia; species Cotesia glomerata. Next base: position 18,168,922 of record NC_058158.1, on the reverse strand, counting down.
CAAATGTCATTAGTACAGGACCTGAAGAAGACCTGGAAATTCGCGATATTGATGATACTACAACTAAAGATGACATTCTAACAGCTTTACAAGAGGCAGCTGGAAACGATTGTGGTATAACAGTAGAGGCCATCAAAATTCGTAAGGTCTTACGTAGCAGAACACAAATTGCGTCGGTGACTCTGGCAGCAACGGTAGCGCAGAAAGTGGTAGGAGAACACGGTAAGATTAGGATCGGCTGGACCAATTGTCGTATTAGAACAGTACTAAGACCAGTCCGATGTTATAAATGCTGGCATTTTGGACACCGTGCGGTTCAGTGCACAAGTAAAGTCGACCGCTCCAAACTTTGCATTAAATGTGGAGAAGAGGGACACAAAATCGCCGAATGTAATAAGCCTGCTAAATGCGCACTGTGTGCGGATCAATCCGGTACAGAGAATAACGCCCATCATGCCGGCACAAGCAGATGCCCAGTATACCAAGAGGCACTCAAGAAGATAACTGATAAACGAAAATGAGAATACTGCAGCTAAACATCAATCACTGTGAAGCGGCACATGATTTGCTCATGCAGACAGTACGTGAACAGAAGCTTGACCTTGTGCTTATATCGGAACCGTATAAACACCTCGGCGGCCAACCATGGGAAACTGACTGCACCAAAAAAGCTGTCATATGGTCCTGTCGCAAGCTCCCCTTCCAGAGTGTCGTTAACAATGGCAGCGCCGGCTTTGTAGCAGCATCGGTAGATGGCATCCGCTTTACAGCTGCTACACACCACCTAGCCTCACTATTGTTGAATTCATGGACTTTCTGGATCGACTGACGGAGGACGCGAAGCAGTACTACCCAGTGGCAATAGCTGGAGACTTCAACGCCTGGGCAGTGGAATGGGGCAGCAAACACACCAACGCTCGAGGTAAAGAACTACTGGAAGCTTTTTTCTACGTTAGATGTAGTATTGTTAAACAGCGGCGATGCGCCGACGTACACTAAAGGAGACGCAAGTTCTATTGTGGATCTTACTTTTGTCAGCAGCAGCCTCATCAGAGGAAACTACGACTGGAAGGTGATGGAGATCTACACGGCCAGCGATCACAATGCGATTCTCTGGGAAGTATCAAAGGACCAGAATCCTAGAAGACCGGCTAAGAAACTTGACATCGTTGGGTGGAAGGTGAAATCCTTTGACCCAGGTGCTCTAGTAGCTGCCCTAAATAGTGAACCGCTTACTACTGGATCTGCAGAAGAAATGACCAAGGACTTGATGAAGAGAGTGACCCAGGCTTGCGACACCTGCATGCCTCGTAAACGGGGCATGAACCAAAGACCTTCGGTGCACTGGTGGAACGAACACATCAGCTTCCTACGGAAAGAGTGTCTCAAGAAAAGAAGAATATCTCAGCGTGGTTATCGGCGGCCTGACTCAGCGGAACTAGTCGCAGAATACAAGAAAGCTCGTCGAGACTTAAACAAAGCCATCAAGGATAGCAAGAAGAACTGCTGGAAAGAGCTAATCAACGAGGTGGACAAAGACTTGTGGGGCAGACCTTACAAGGTAGTCATGGCAAACTTGAAATACCAGCCAATGCCGTCTCCTACGTGTCCTCAACTCCTACAGAAGATCGTGACTGCACTGTTTCCACGACAGCGCGTTTTCAACTACCTGTTGACACAAGACGAACTGAATGATATCCCACCTGTGACGAAAGAAGAACTGATGGAAGCTTGTAACCGCGTCGGGAATAATAAAGCGCCGGGATTGGACGGAATCCCTAATATTGCCTTGAAAACATCTATTAAAGCAGCGCCAGCGTTATTCCTCGATGTCTACAACATCTGCTTGAAAGAAGGGATTTTTCCTCGGAAGTGGAAACAACAACGGCTAGTACTACTTCCTAAAGGAAAAAAGCCACCGGAAGAACCGTCATCTTATCGTCCACTCTGCATGTTGGATACAGCCGGTAAGATACTCGAACGTATAATCCACCAAAGGATAGAAGCAGTTGTCGATCCACTATTAGCAGACAATCAGTACGGATTTCGAAAAGGACGATCAACCCTGGACGCAATCAACCTGGTTGTCGGTATAGCCAAAGACGCAATCGCCGGTACCAGATGGAAGGGTGGAACGAAGAAATATTGTCTGGTGGCAACCCTAGACATCAAAAATGCCTTCAACTCCGCCAACTGGGATCGCATCATGCAAGCTCTTCAAGAGATGAACGTACCAGGATATCTACGAAGGATAGTCGCTAGCTACTTCACGAATAGAGTCCTTAGATATGACACGAAGAATGGTCCAAAGGAGTATGATGTTACTGGAGGCGTCCCGCAGGGTTCTGTTCTCGGTCCACTTCTCTGGAATATCATGTACAACGGATTGCTGAGACTGAAACTACCAAGAAATGTCAAACTGGTAGCGTACGCGGACGACGTAGCCGTAGTAATCGTCGCCAAGCATATTGATGAGATAAATCATATGTTCACGATCACCTTTGAGCGAATTAACCAGTGGATGGACACAGTAAACCTACAACTGGCTAAACAGAAGACCGAGGCTGTACTTATCACTAGCAGAAAAGTGGTGGAAACGATCAATTTAAACGTCGGAGACCAAGAAATCACATCCCAACCATTCATTCGATATCTGGGAGTGATGCTCGATTCCCGACTTAACTTCAAACAACAAGTTGAACACGTGACCGCCAAAGCATCAGCAGTAGTGGCTAACCTAGTACGATTGATGCCCAACATCGGTGGCCCGAAGCAGACAAGGAGGTTATTGCTATCATCAGTAGTTACATCGGTCCTCACGTATGGGATATCCATTTGGTCCGACGCACTTGAGACCCAAGAATCATGGAGGAAAGCATGTCCGGTTTACCGACTGAGCGCGCTAAGAGTAGCCAGCGCCTTCCGAACAATATCAGAGGAAGCAGTGTGCGTCATTTCTGGAACTCTGCCGCTTAGAGTCTTAGCTAAAGAAAGACGGGCCCTTTACCATCGAAAGAGGTCAACTACACTGAGCGCTGAAGAACTAAGAACAGAAGAACGGCAGCACAGCATCTCGCGATGGCAACTTGAGTGGGACGCCGCAGCAAAAGGAAGATGGACACACCGCCTCATACCAAAGATCGACGTTTGGCTGAGCCGAAACCATGGTGAAGTCAACTATTACCTAACGCAGATGTTGTCAGGACATGGGTGCTTTCGAGAGTATCTGCACCGCTTTAAGCACGACGATTCTCCGGAGTGCCCGTCTTGTCCAGGGGTTATTGAGGACGCAAGGCACGTTTTCTTTGTGTGTCCACGTTTCGATCCTCAGCGTGAGGAGTTAGAGAGGATCCTGAACTGGAGAATCCAACCAGAGACAATAGTAGATGCAATGTTGTCGAATCAAACTGCTTGGAACGCTACAAGCACTTTTGCCACAGAAGTGCTTACAGAGCTGCGTTCCATTGAAAGAAAAAGAGCAAATGACAGAAACTAGAAGGAAGGAAAAATAACACCTTAGCCACCAGAAGGAATAGCGGTAGCTGGATCCTCCCCTCACGAAGTAATGCCTGACGGCGGTTTCCATGAGGGATTAGAGGAAAGAAGAAAAGGGGTTTAGGGTTTAGTGGGTAGGGGCGTTAGGGTCGAGTTTTAGTATGACACTGCGTCGAGTCGCCACATATCCAGGCCAAACAACTATGCCTGGAATCCGTAAGAAGGATTCCCCTAAGATAAAAACACACACACACACACACACACACACACACACACACACACACACACACACACACACACTCGCGAGAGTAGTCAGGAAAGCTTCGTAGGACCTCAGAACGTGAAGATCTGATAAAAATTTGATGATCGAAAAACGGAATAAAAACAAAAACTTCCCGATTATCGGAAATTGTCATTTCACAGATTAATAATAACTAGTTTAAAGCAATGCGATTTTTTAAAACCAATATTATATATTATAATATTCAATGCAAATTGATCTTTACTTTAAATGATTATTCGACATAAAATAATAGATACTTTTGGGATTTTATTAATAACTGGCTGTACACAGTAATTAACGATTGTCATTTCACAGATTAATAATAACAAGTTTGAAGCAATAATTTTTCTTTTAACCGATATTATACAGGGTGTCCCAGAAGTCGCGCACCCCATTGTAGGGATCGAAAGAGAAAAATATTCTGAGACGAAAAGTCCTAAGCCATTTTTGAATCAGACGCATGGATAATTAATAATTAATTAATGAAAGTGACCAATCAGAAGCGCGTGACAGAAGAATGAAAAGTGAGTGGAAAGGCAGAAAGAGACGCGAGAGTAAGACGAGAGATCTGCTGCCTGCGTCTCGCGCAGAAGACCGAGAGTGGGGACGGAACAAACGTGGACGGCGGACGTACGTGATGCTAGGTGAATGTGTGAGATCGTGCGCTAGTGTGGGCTAGCGTCAGTGTAACGGTAACAATGCACGGATGTATGTAAGTGAAGATATTTTTATTTTTTTTTATTACAGGCACAAGATTTGACCGAATTCGACAGGAAAAAAAGGAGATTTTACTGAACTCAATCGGCACGACTGAATTTTCATTTTTAATTGAAATAATTGAAGAAATTGTTAATGAAGAATCAGTAGCGGGGCTCAGAAAAAGGCAGAGGGTAAAATTTACTGGAATTTTTCATTCATTAAGAAAATTAAAGTAATTGTTGATTAAACAATCATTAACAAGGCACTGGGCGGCTGTGTCTGAATTTTTTGTTTTTATTTGAAGTAATTAAAGTAATCGTTAATTGAAAAATAGGTAGCGAGGGTCAGTTAGAGGCCTTGGGTAGCCATGACTAAATTTTAATTTTTAATTAGAATAATTAAACTAACTTTCAAATAAAAAATAAGTAGCGAGGGTCAGCAAGAGGCACTGGCCAGCTATGGATGAATTTTTATTAGTATTTCGAATGATGAAAATAATTTTTAATTAAAAAATAAGTAGCAAGGGTGTGTAAGAGACACTGGGCGGCTTGGGATAAATTTTTATTTCGATCTAGAATAATTGAAGTAATTTATAAATGAAAAATAAGCAGCAAGGGTGAGTAAGAGGTATTGGGTGGCTATGAATAAATTTTTATTTTTATTCGGAAAATTAAGAATAATTTTCAATTGAAAAATAAGTAGCGAGGGTCAGTTAAAAGCATTGGGAGGCTATGAATGAATTTTCATTTTTATTTCGAATATTTAAAGTAATTTTTGATTGAAAATCGAGTAACTAGGTCGAGTAAAAGGGACTTGACGGTTATGAATGAATTTTTATTTTTATTGGGAATAGTTGGAATAATTTTTAATTGAAAAATAAGTAGCGAGATTCAGTTAAAGGCACTAGGCAGATGTGAATGAATTGTTATTATTATTTCGTATCATTCAAATAATTTTCAATTGAAAAACAAGTAGCGAGAGTAAGTACTAGCCCCTGGGTGGCTATGAATGAATTTTTATTTTTATTTGGAATAATTAAAGGAATTCTTAAAAGAAAAACAAGTAGTGAGGGTCAGTAAGAGGCAATAAGGAGCTATGAATTAATTTTAGTTTTTATTCGGAATAGTAAAAGTAATTTTTAATTAAAAAATAATTAGCGAGGGTCAGTTAGAGACACAGAGCGACTATAGATGAATTTTGATTTTTATTTCGAATAATCAGCGTAATTTTCAATAGAAAAATAAGCACCGAGGGTCAGTTAGAGGCACAGAGCGACTATGGATGAATTTTGATTTTTATTTCGAAAAATCAGCGTAATTTTTTATTAAAACATAAGTAGCGAGGGTCATTTAGAGGCCCAGAGCAGGTATGCATGGATTTTTATTATTATTTCGAATGATTAGAGCAATTTTTATTCAGAAAATAAGTAGCGAGGGTGTGTAAGAGACACTGAGTGAGTAGGAATGAATTTTTATTTCTAGTTGGAATAATAAAAGTATTTTTTAAATGAAAAACAAGTAGTGGGGGTCAGTGAGAGGCAATGAGCAGCTATAAATTAATTTTTATTTTTATTCGGAGTAATAAGAGTAATATTTGATTGAAAAATAAGTAGCGAGGGTCAGTTAGAGGCCCTGAGCAGCTTTGAATGAATTTTTATTATTATTTCGAATGATTACAGTAATTTTTATTCAGAAAATAAGTAGGGAGGTTCTGTAAGAGACACTGGGTGGCTGGGAAGAAATTTTCATTTCAATTAACAATACTTAATATAATTCTTGATTGAAGAACCAGTAGGAACGATAATTAAGAGGCACTGGGCAGCTATGAATGAATTTTTATTTTTATTTAGAATGATTAAAGTAATTTTCATGTGAAAAATTCGTGGTAAGTGTCAAGTTGAGGCTCTGGGTGGGTATGAATGAATTTTAATTGTTATTCGGAATAATTAATGTAATTTTTTATGAAAAAATTTGTGGCGAGTTGCAAGGAGAGGCACTGGGCGGCTATGCCAAGATTTGGATTTTTCATTGGAATAATTAAAGAAATTTTCAATTGAAAAATAAGTAGCGAGGGTCAGTTAGAGGCACTGGGTGGCTATGATCGATTTAAATTGTTATTTTAAATAATGAAAATAATTTTTAATCAAACAATAAGTAGCGAGGGTTTTTAACAGACAATAGGGGGCTAGGAATAAATTTTTATTTTAATTTAGAGTAATTAATGTAATTGTTGAATGGAAAATAAGTAGCGATGGTGAGTAAGAAGTACTGGGCGGCTATGAATGAGTTTTTATTTTTATTTCGAATAATTACAGTAATTTTAAATATGAAAATATGTAGCGCGGGTCAGTTAGAGGTCCTGAGCGGCTATGGATGAATTTTTACTATTATTTCGAATGTAATAATAAAAAAAGTAATTTGTTATCAAAAAATAGGTAGCAAGGGTGTGTTAGAGACAGTGCGCGGCTACAAATGAATTTTTATTTTTATTTGTAATAATTAGAGTAATTTTGAAATGAAAAACAAGTATTGAGGGTCAGTGTAAGAGGCAATGAGCAGTTATGAATTAATTTTTATTTGTATTCCGAGTAATAAGAGTAATTTTCAATTGAAAAATAAGTAGCGAGGGTCAGTTAGAGGCCCTGAGCGGCTATGAATGAATTTTTATTATTATTTCGAATGATTTGAGTAATATTTATTCAGAACATAAGTAGCGAGGATGTCTAAGAGACACTGAGCGAGTAGGAATGAATTTTTATCTTTAGTTGGAATAATAAAAGCAATTTTTAAATGAAAAATAAGTAGTGAGGGTCAGCGAGAGGCAATGAGCAGCTATGAATTAATTTTTATTTTTATTCGGAGTAATAAGAGTAATTTTTAATTGAAAAAAAAGTAGCAAGAGTCAGTTAGAGGCCCTAAGCGGATATGAATGAATTTTTATTATTATTTCAAATGGTTAGAGTATTTTTGATTCAGAAAATGAGTAGCGAGGTTGTGTAAGAGACACTTGGTGGCTGAGAATGAATTTTCATTTTAATTAACAATACTTAAAGTAATTTTTTATTGAAGAACCAGTAAGAAGAATAAGTTCAAGGCACTGGGCAGCTATAAATAAATTGAGAATTTTATTTAGAATGATTAAAGTAATTTTCAACTGAAAAATTTGTGGCGAGTTGCAAGGAAAGCAAGTTTTATTAAAAATTACTTTCATTATTCAAAATAACAATTAAAATCAATTCACAGCAGCCCAGTGCCTTTAACTGACTCTCGCTACTTATTTGTCAATTAATAATTTCTTTAAATATTCGAATTAAAAATCCAAATCTTGGCATAGCTGCCCAGTGCCTCTCCTTGCAACTCGCCACAAATTTTTTTATGAAAAATTACATTAATTATTCCGAATAAAAATTAAAATTCATTCATAGCCGCCCAGAGCCTCAACTTGACACTAACCACAAATTTTTCAATTGAAAATTACTCTTATTACTCGGAATACAAATAAAAATTAATTCATAACTGCTCATTGCCTCTTACACTGACCCTCAATACTTGTTTTTCATTTCAAAATTACTCTAATTATTACAAATAAAAATAAAAATTCATTTGTAGCCGCCTACTGTCTCTAACACACGCTTGCTACCTATTTTTTGATAACAAATTACTTTAATCATTCGAAATAATACACGGAGAGAAAAATATAGGAATTTTTCCAAATCATTATGGGAATGGTTCCTATGATAAAATTATCATTATAGGAATCAATCCTATATTGATTATGGGAACTATACCCATAATATATTGGAATGGTTCCTATACAATAATGGAATAGCTCCAATATATTATGGGAAATATTCCTATAATTATGGTAATCATTCCTATAGTATTATAGGAATAATTCCCATAATTATGGGAATGGTTCCCATAATTATAGGAATGGTCCCTATACTATTGTAGGAGTGATTACCATAATTATAGGAATAATTCCTATAATTATAGGAATAATTCCCATAATATTATGGCAATGACGCAGATGATAGGAAAATGGTTGTTTTCATGAAAATAAATAAATAATAACTTCAAATATATAAAGTAATTAATATATATTTTTTTGTTGAAAATTAATATTTTACGAGAGTAGAAAAATTTTTTTTTTACGATGTTACTTCACGTATGTTTTTAATCTTAAATTGCTTATTTTAACTCAGTTAAAATAGTGTTTATTAATCTAGAAAAATAATGTAACAAGTCTAAAATTTTTCTAGGAAAAGGAGGATTTTCTTACTATACAATTACAAGAAAGAAATAGATGTGAAAGGTCATTGTTTTTTTTACAATTCCATTTTATTTTCGAAACAAAATATTTATTTACAGTATTTAAAACTAATTAAATCCATCGTTTAGGTACATAACTTTTATTATTTATATAAACAATGTTACTTATTTTACATATTTCAAACGTTGTTATTGGAAGACAAGTAAAATTGTTTGAATTAGTAAGTATTTCAAATGCTTCAAAGTGGTTATCAAATTCACAAATAACTTGAGTTGTAATGATGAATAGATGATTGATATTATCTTTAATTATTAACTCAACAATGTAAAATTTAGGACCATTTTCTGAAGGCATCACCAATACAGATGTTTCACTAATCTTATGATTGCCTATCCAATCTACATAGTTGACAACAGTAAAGTTACTTGGACATGTTGGAAGGCTCAAACGGAACGCATGAAATTTTTTATGATTTTTCAACAAACTATTATCAATAGATCCAACTGTATAAAATGAATTTTCGTCATTTTCATACGATAAATAATAATTCAGTTTGAGTTGACTTTTTACGGCAATACTATGATTAATATTAATTCTACTTAAACAAACGCGAGCATATTTTCTAGCAGATTGATGTTTATTTTCGAAGTTCATAGAACATAAATTCCACGGTGGACCCATAGAACCATACATTCTCCGATAGTGCAAAAGGATATGGAATTTGAAGCTTAGTGGATGATTTGGAAATAATTCACAAAATAATATTAAAAATTCTGATATTATACTTTCTAAGAAAAATTCTGTACCACGGGCACAACTTTTAGACGTTGTGATATTGTTATTGTTATAGGTCCCTGTTATAGGGATATAGATATTGTTATACTTTAGGTTATTGTTATGGTATAGATTGTGGATCAAAACAAAACATTGACATATAAATCGAGTAGTCTGCCATCTATTGATAAGTACGAGTATGACGAAATCAAATTGTTGTGATGAGCTGCCTACGAGCATGCGCATTAAACCGCGGAAACATTTGAATATTTGAAATTCCAAAACCATTGAAATATGAAAAAAAATTAACTACTACCACTGATTAATTATTATTATTATTATTATTATTATTATTATTATTGTAATTATTATACTTAAAATAACGATCGACATTACTACTGATGAATTTTTGGTCGTATTTGAATTATTAGAGAATCAATAAATTGAAAAGAATATTTTTAGTTAATTATAATTAATTACTTACCTTAGTATTCAATATGGAAATAAGTCAAATAATTAATAAAACATGTTATTGCGAGTGAAATAACATTGAATTTGGACATCACAAGAACTCAATTATGTTGTTGTAGGTTAGGAAAATAATTTTCGTACTATTGGATTAAAAAAATTTACTTAAATATTATAGGAACCGTTACTATAATATTATGGGAATAGTTCCCATAATTATAGGAACAGTTCCTATATATTATAGGAATAGTTCCCATAATTATAGGAATAGTTCCTATAATTATAGGAACAGTTCCAATATCATTATGAGAACTATTCCCATAATTATGGGAACCATTCCTATAATTATAGGAATTATTCCCATACTGAAGTGCCCATAAATGTGGGTATCGTTCCCATAATTATTGGAACCATTCCTATAATCATAGTAACAGTTCCCAAAAATTATGGGTATCATTCCCATAATCCAAGTAATAGTTCCTAGAATCCTATAGGAAAACATTTCATTAAAATTATAGGAAAAATTCCCATATTTTTCTCTCCGTGTAGTAAAAATTCATCCATAGCCGCTCAGGACCTCTAACTGACCCGCGCTACATATTTTCATATTTAAAATTACTGTAATTATTCGAAATAAAAATAAAAACTCATTCATAGCCGCCCAGTACTTCTTACTCACCATCGCTACTTATTTTTCATTCAACAATTACATTAATTACTCTAAATTAAAATAAAAATTTATTCCTAGCCTCCTATTGTCTGTTAAAAACCCTCGCTACTTATTGTTTGATTAAAAATTATTTTCATTATTTAAAATAACAATTTAAATCGATCATAGCCACCCAGTGCCTCTAACTGACCCTCGCTACTTATTTTTCAATTGAAAATTTCTTTAATTATTCCAATAAAAAATCCAAATCTTGGCATAGCCGCCCAGTGCCTCTCCTTGCAACTCGCCACAAATTTTTTCATAAAAAATTACATTAATTATTCCGAATAACAATTAAAATTCATTCATAGCCACCCAGAGCCTCAACTTGACACTTACCACGAATTTTTCACATGAAAATTACTTTAATCATTCTAAATAAAAATAAAAATTCATTCATAGCTGCCCAGTGCCTCTTAATTATCGTTCCTACTGGTTCTTCAATCAAGAATTATATTAAGTATTGTTAATTGAAATGAAAATTTCTTCCCAGCCACCCAGTGTCTCTTACAGAACCTCCCTACTTATTTTCTGAATAAAAATTACTGTAATCATTCGAAATAATAATAAAAATTCATTCAAAGCTGCTCAGGGCCTCTAACTGACCCTCGCTACTTATTTTTCAATCAAATATTACTCTTATTACTCCGAATAAAAATAAAAATTAATTCATAGCTGCTCATTGCCTCTCACTGACCCCCACTACTTGTTTTTCATTTAAAAAATACTTTTATTATTCCAACTAGAAATAAAAATTCATTCCTACTCACTCAGTGTCTCTAACACACCCACGCTACTTATTTTCTGAATAAAAATTGCTCTAATCATTCGAAATAATAATAAAAATCCATGCATAGCTGCTCTGGGCCTCTAACTGACCCTCGCTACTTACGTTTCAATTGAAAATTACGCTGATTATTCGAAATAAAAATCAAAATTCATCCATAGTCGCTCTGTGCCTCTAACTGACCCTCGTTACTTATTTTTCAATTGAAAATTACGCTGATTATTCGAAATAAAAATCAAAATTTATCCATAGTCGCTCTGTGCCTCTAACTGACCCTCGCTAATTAATTTTTAATTAAAAATTACTTTTACTATTCCGAATAAAAACTAAAATTAATTCATAGCTGCTCATTGCCTCTCACTGACCCTCACTACTTGTTTTTCATTTAAAAATTCCTTTAATTATTCCAAATAAAATTAAAAATTCATTCATAGCCTCCCAATGCTTTTAACCGACCCTCGCTACTTATTTTTCAATTGGAAATTATTCTTATTTTTCCGAATAAAAATAAAAATTTATTCATAGCCACCCAGTACCTCTTACTCACCCTTGCTGCTTATTTTTCATTTATAAATTACTTCAATTATTCTAGATCGAAATAAAAATTTATCCCAAGCCGCCCAGTGTCTCTTACACACCCTTGCTACTTATTTTTTAATTAAAAATTATTTTAATCATTCGAAATACTAATAAAAATTCATCCATAGCTGGCCAGTGCCTCTTGCTGACCCTCGCTACTTATTTTTTATTTGAAAGTTAGTTTAATTATTCTAATTAAAAATCAAAATTTTGTCATGGCTACCCAAGGCCTCTAACTGACCCTCGCTACCTATTTTTCAATTAACGATTACTTTAATTACTTCAAATAAAAAAAAAAATTCAGACACAGCCGCCCAGTGCCTTGTTAATGATTGTTTAATCAACAATTACTTTAATTTTCTTAATGAATAAAAAAGTCCAGTAACTTTTGCCCTCTGCCTTTTTCTGAGCCCCGCTACTGATTCTTCATTAAAAATTTCTTCAATTATTTCAATTAATAATCAAAATTCAGTCGTGCCGATTAAGTTCAGTAAAATCTCCTTTTTTTCTGTCGAATTTGGTCAAATCTTGTGCCTGTAATAAAAAAAATAAAAATATCCTCACTCACATTCATACGTGAATTGTTACCGTTACACTGACGCTAGTCCACACTAGCGCACGATCTCACACGGTCACCTAGCATCACATACGTCCGCCGTCCACGTTTGTTCCGTCCCCACTCTCGGTCTACTGCGCGAGACGCAGGCAGCAGATCTCTCGTCTTACTCTCGCGTCTCTTTCTGCCTTTCCACTCACTTTCCATTCTTCTGTCGCGCACTCCTGATTGGTCACTTTCTTTAATTAATTATTAATTATCCATGCGTCTGATTCAAAAATGGCTAAGGACTTTTCGTCTCAGAATATTTTTCTCTTTCGATGCCTACAATGGGGTGCGCGACTTCTTGGACACCCTGTATATTATAATTTTCAACGTAAATTGACCTACACTGAAAATAATTAATCAACATAAACTATAAGATACTTTTAGAATTTTGTTAATAACTAGGTGTACACAGTAATTAATTAATTTAATTTTCAATTAATTCAAGTTTCAATAGAAACTAATTAATCAATATTCAATACAAGATATTTCCAGTATTTCATTAATTACTGTCTGTACACAGTTAGTAACAATTATCATTTCACAGATTGAAAATTGCTAGTTTAAAGCAGTAAATGTTTTTTAAACTAATATTATATGGTGTAATATTCAACTTAAATTGATCTACACTCAAAATGATTAACCACCATAAAATATCAGATACTTCTGGCCTTTTATCAATAACTGGGTGTACACAGAAGTTGATTAATTAAATTTAACTGTTGACTTGATAATATTTCGAGGCAATAATTTCTTCTAAAACTAATTGTCTGATATAATTTGTGGCATAAATTGATTTGTATAGGAAACCATAAATCAATATTCAATATTAGACAATTTCAGCATTTTATTAATTACTGTCTGTACACAACAATTAATAACTGTCATTTTACAGATTAAAAATAACTTGTTTGAAGCGATAATTTATTTTTTAAACTAATATATTCAACGTAAAATGATCTACACTCAAAATAGCTAACCACCATAAAATATCAGATACTTTTGGCATTTTATTTATAACTGGGTGTACACAGTAGTTGATTAATTTAATTGAACTGTTGACTTAATAATATTTCGTGGCAATAATTTCTTATAAAACTAATTGTCTGATATAATTTGTACCATAAATTGATTTGTAAATGAAATGATTGATCAATATTTAATATAAGACAATTTCAGCATTTTAGTTAGTACTGTCTGTACGACATAATTAACAATTATCATTTTACAGATTAAAAATAATAACTTTGAAGCGATAATTTTGTTTTCAAACTAATATATTCAACGTTAATTGATCTACACTTAAAATGATTAACCACCATGAATTATCAGATACTTTTGGCGTTTAATTAATAACTGAGTGAACACAGTAGTTGATTCATTTAATTTAACTGTTGACTTGATAATATTTCGTGGTAATAATTTCTCATAAAACTAATAGTCTGATATAATTTGTGGCATAAATTGATTTGTATCGGAAGTAATTAATCAATATTTAATATGACAATTTCAGCATTTTTGTTATTACTGTCTGTACACAGTAATTAACAATTGTCATTTTACAGATTAAAAATAACTACTTTGAAGCGATAATTTTTTTTTAAACCAATATATTCAACGTAAATTGATCTACACTCAAAATGATTAACCACCATAAAATATCAGATACTTTTGGCATTTTATTAATAACTGGGTGTACACAGTAGTTGATTAATTTAATTTAACTGTTGACTTGATTATATTTCGTGGCAATAATTTCTTATAAAACTACTAGTCTGATATAATTTGTGGCATAAATTGATTTTTATAGGAAATCATTAATCAATATTTAATATAAGTCAATTTTATCATATTATTAATTACTGTCTGTACACAGTAATTAACAATTATCATTTAACAGATTAAAAATAATTACTTTGAAGCGATAATTTTGTTTTTCAACCTATATTATATATTATAATATTCAACGTCAATTTATCCGCACAGAAAATAATTAATCTACATAAAATATCAAATATTTTTTGTATTCATATATAACTGTTGATACACAGTAATCAATTACTTGCATTTTATTGTTAATTAAAAATTATATTGTGGCCATAAATTTTTATGTTGAACAGTTATCCGATTGAATTAGATCCTAAAAGTGACTTACACAGAACATAATTGATAAATATCAAGTCCCTGACATTTCAGATTTTTTATTTATTACTGTTTTTACACAGTACTAAACAATTCACATTTCACAGCTTATTAATTATAATTGCGTGGCAAATTTCTTTTTAAATTCAATTGTCAGATTCGATTTTTGGCTTAAAATGATTTGCTGGGAAAGTAATTGATACAAATTAAGCATAAAATATTTAAAGCATTTTATTGATAACTGTGTGTACACTGTAATTAATAATTTACATTTTACTGTTTGTCAATAGATATATCCTGGCAATAAATTTTTAATATTTTTTCTAATTTTTATAATCTATAAATCAATTAAAAATTACATATTAATATTTTTTTACTGTTTATTTCTTTAAAAATATTTATTTCAATTCTACACCAATCATTTTTTTATTGTATTTTTTAGTCAATATAGACTACCGATAATTATAAATTTGTTGAGAAAATTAATTTTCAAGTTATAGAATATAATTTTTCAAGCTTCTGGTGTATTATTGCGATTGGATTGTCATATTTTAATTTTACAGGTATTAATTATTTTATTAAACGGTACTTCTTTGTGATTTCATTAATTTCTTTATTCGTTCTACGGGTGTTTTATATTATGTACAACATTACAATTATTCTAATTCAATTGTCTTACTAACGCTATCTCTTAGCTTATTTTCTTGCTGAATCGTTATTTCCTGTAATAGTGGTTTCATCAATCGCAGCGCCATTTCTCATTTTAAAGTTTGCGCATTCCCGCCTTAATATTATATATCTCCTCCCTACTTTACCTACTTTTTTTTTCTGGCGAAACTGTGCCGACCGATCGATTTGTTGATCGATTTTTACCGTTGGGGATTATCATCGATTTTTATCGACTGTTGAGGATTATTATCGATTTGGTGATCGATTTTTACCGACTGTTGGGGGATTATACTCGATTTGTTGATCGATTGTTTGAGGTCAAAATGCTACCGACCCAACAGCAGAGCTGATACCTTTGCCGTGTATCAGCTTAGGTGTTGATGTGATATGCACTTATTTGATGTGATGATGAATTTTGTATATATTCAAATGACTTGTAGTATAAGTATATGCGAGAAAGTTCGATACTTACGCCGCTCTGGTGGGATGAAATGGAGGTGCAGGTATTGAAGTTTATTTATCGATTTGAGGTAAGTTTTTGTCGATAGTTTGATGTTAACTGGAGATCTATGTTATCGAATGCAGGTTATTGTTAACAGTCGGTTTGATACAGACTGATGTTCTGTTTTATCGATGTGGGGATAAGAGTTTTTTTAATTTTAACGCTTTTTAGCCCCTCCTCCCTCGATTACATCGTGATTTTACGTTATCCGACAAGTTTGAACCTGTTTTTTAGCGTCGTCATAGTGAATTTCAACGTTTTTTAACCTCCCTTCTTTCGGTTACATCATGTTTTTACGTCATCCGACAAGTTTAAACCTGTTTTTGGCGTCGTTGGGAGGGGATCATTGGTGGGGAGTTATATCTACTTGCCTCCAAATTTTAGTCCTCTGCTTGCAATTATTTAAATCAGTTGTATAATCCATGGATAAATTGACTGATATCGAATGCGCCTTTCTCAGAAGTCAGCCACCTTACTGGGACGATTTTGACGATTCAATAGAAAGTTATTTTGGTGACATTCCATCTAAGGATATCGGGATATTTGTTGGGAAAATTATTGATTTGCATGAAAATTTTGAGGTGATTAAAGCTGCTCGCGAAAAAGTAAACTGTTCGAATTGTGCTGAAAGACTTGAAATAATCAAGAAACTAATAGAAATAACTGGCAATTTCCGTAAAACTGCGTATACAAAAGTATCTTGTTCACATTGTGTGGATAAACTAAATCTAATTGACGACTTACTTAAGTAAGTAAAACTGCGTATACAAAAGTATATTGTTTAAACTGTGTGGATAAACTTAATTTAAACCAAAAACTCTTGAAAATTACACAGAAGTTCCAAAAACTTGAATTACGTATCGTTCAACACTAACTCTACAATGAATCGTAAACGATTGCGGTAATTTTTTAAATCATTAATCATACTAAAAATTTACGTATTTTTGTTCCTAAGAATTTAAATTTATTTCAAACTTCACTCATGCGACGATTTATGTGATCATTCTGCGTAAATCGAGTTCGATGAAGTAAGTGTTTCATCCAGTAATACTAAAGCTTCTAGTGAAACTTCTAGTGAAACATCTAGAGAATCTTTTAGTGAATTTTATATTTCCATAGACAGCGTTGTTAGTTTGATGAAAGACGAAATTACTGATGATAAAAAAGTTAAAGTAACATATTCTCAATTTAAAATTTTTTATTAATAAGCTATAAATATTCTGAAGACCATCCGGACAGTCTACCAATTGAGGCTAAGCTTATAATTCTTTAATTTGCCAGTTCCAAAAAAAAGTGAAATATGGAATATTTAATTGATTTTACCGGTTATATTATTCCAAACGGTTCATTTACAGTCAAGGAATTTTGTGTCACCAAGATTACTAATGAATATCAATTCAATGGTGTTTATGAGTCCGACTATCATTTATTTAAGCCTCCAATGACGATTACTAGTGCATCTGTTATTAAGTAAAATCTCGACTAAAATGGACGTCGTCATGGAATTAGCTGAGATGTCGGTAAAACTGAGTATAATGTACTTGGGGGAATTTTTAATAATTTAAAGTGTTATTTGAGCTATTTACATGTTGAATGTGAACAATAGAAAGAATGGCTTGAAAAATTAATTGATGATCCATCTGTTGTGATCATAGATTTAACAAAAATGCGTCATTATTCAATTGATAAAATTCAATTTACACGTTTCAAGTGTCCATCTGCAGTGCACACTTCAACTGGCTATTTAGAAGCTTGTGCATTTCAAAACGTTCAACAACTCGAATTATGGTATTTAAAATTTTATGGTTGTCAACCCAGCTACAACAAATCAGTTCAACTTTTCAATCAATTGACCACTCTACGAAAGATGCATCCTCGAGATCTGGCCTGCCTGGATTTACACTTTTTACTTCACTTCGCCAAAAGAGGAATACGCTTTATTTAGGATAAATAACCAGAACATCTAAAACACAATGAAGAAATCAAAGAATATTCATTCTGCAAGCGACATTATCCTATAACTGGTGCTGATTGGGAAATATCCGGTATATATTTATATCCATATCGAAAATTTTGCTTACAATGTAATTTAGAAAAATAAGTAAAAAGAAAATGTTTTGTATTATTCTACTTATAGTATAAAGAAACATATGTATTGAAATAATAATGTGCATATTTTATAAAAAAATTTTTTTTATTTATCAATAAAAATTTCATTTGATACATATAGATATTATTATTATCTTAAACATTATACATTTACTTGGAAAGTTTTATTTGTGATAATTTTCTATTTAATATTGGATCTAATTTTTCACTGATTATTGAAATTCTGTTTTTAAATCTGTCTCTGTCTCTCGCAGGTTGTTCCCACTCCCCCTTTCTTGCATTTTTATATGCATATTTTCAAACATGCATATAATGCACAGTTGGTGTTCGATTGAAAGTAACAACCATTCTTTTACACTAATTTACGGACAGTGCTGCTTATAGGATTGTATTCAATGATACGATCGTGAATAATTAAACAGTATGCTTTTGTGTTGGCTGCAAACTGATCAACTGATTCAAATTCCAGTCGAATGTCTACTGGTCCAGATTTTATAGCACCGTTCTGCTTGGAGCAATCAATTACACACAGTGGTGCTTGATCCAAAAATTTCTTTTTTGATAGGAGCGGTTCGGCTTCTTTGTTATAGTATGATGTTTGAAAGTCTGTGTACATATGATGTAATAAAGCATACTGGTTGTGAGGTATATCTAAATTTAAGTCACCATAGGGATAACTTTGTGAATTTAAAAATAATTTGATGTTCCGTAAATTGCAGTGATCAAATTTGCTAGCATCTTTCCGAGCATCATTTTTCTTTGCTGTTTGGAATCCAAGAACAACGTAACGTGGCTTTTCAAGCTGAGTTGAGGTTTTGACTACCCAAACATGTTTTGAAGTTGCAGGTAACAGAGGATACTCATACAATTCCCAAGTCCGAAAACTTATTGGTATAGCAGGATCATTGGTGATGTAATTCAAAGTTTGAATTTTTTCCTCATCTGCTGGGGTTATGTATGGTACAATCCATTCAATTTTTTGAAGTGTGATTTTTACTCCTTCAGCAGCAGCAGCAGCAGCATTTGTTTGGATGTAAGAATTTACATCACTGTTTGATATCGTTCGAATTATCTCAAGTTGAACATTCATCAAAACTTTAAGATAATCTTCAGCAAAACCACTTAAAATATTAAGTGGAATGATAAAGTCAAAGTTTCCTGCATTATCAGTAAACTTAACCTCATTATCCATCAACCAGCCGGCATTTTCCAAAGTACTCAATTGATTTGGGCTAAATGATAACTATCCTTTCATTAAACTAGTTATACCAACATTGTTATTCCGATCCACTTCATATCCATTTATCAATAGCCGAAACTCTTTGATCATATGAGCTATTCCCATGTTTACAAATTTAGTTGTATCGGCAACAGCTGTATCATCATTTTTCGTGAATTTACCGGTGATATGTAGTACAGTAGTATTACACTTTTGCTTGGAAGTATACACAAGTTTTGATTTTGAATTGTTATCCTCACTTCATCGTTGTTGTTTAGTGTTGATGACGCATACGGTTGATGCGCATGCACCTCACAATGAGCTATAGAGTCATCAAATATGATTGATCGTTAAATATTGGAAATTTCTGCCATTATTTATAGCGTTTATCTTCTATTACTCTGTACTTATCTCCCGACGGTGAGCCTTTGTATACAGTACCGCCTTTTATATAGCTTGATGTGTAATACTTAGAATCTTTTTTAAAATCTGTACCGTATGCACGCTGTTGACTTTCCAAGTATTTTTTGAGATTTTCTGAAGCATTATTACTCGACATTACGAAGACACATCGATCAATAAATGAATAATAAAATTACAATCAAATTTATAGAGAGTTCTTAAGAGTCACGTTTTGGTATAACACAAGCTAGACAGCAGCAATTTATTTTTATTTTGTGGATTTTCCATGTAATTTTAGACCGAGAGTTTTTAGAAACTGAGCGTTCTGTTGTGTTAATGGTCTGCGATGTATCTGCTGACCGGTAAATTTCATCCATAGTAATGTCTTTTTATATCCGGCACCACTTTTTGTCTCGAAAACTATTCCCATAATTCATAAACTTTTCACGTGAAGTCTGATTGTTATAGTTTCACCTCTAAAATTTACTAATTTTCCATCCTGATTAACTATGTGCAGTCTTATATTGTGTATAGCCTTTGTGAGTATTGAAAGGTAAATGACGTGAGATGGCACTTCCACAATCTTAAATCCTGGTGCCACACTAGGAAAGAATTCATGAATAGTATGCACTCTCTGATCGTTTATATCCGCGTTTTAAATGTAATATTACACTTAACTCTTAGTACATTGAGCTTAAGTATAGCAACAGGTAAATTTGATGAATGAGTTTTATGAGGCTTAAGTTGACGATCTGTAAACCCTAATAATCGTCCTTTAGAGTCTTTCGGTTTAAAATCTATAAATTGGTCACATTAAATTTCACTTTTCAACTCATTATTATTCGCTTTTAATTTTAAACTGAGTTTTGGCAATGATTTGCGTATATATGTTTCAATATCTTCAATTTCATAACTTCCAGTTGGTAAAGTTAACGCTATAGTCTTTGGTTTTGATGATATTTCAATAGTTTCAATAGTTTGTGGTATATTATAATCATTATCAATCCTTGTAATAATCGATACATTTCTTTTGGCTTTTTTTCCATTATTATTTTTCACAACTTATTTTCCCCCACCACCAACATTATAGTATGCATTCACATCATTGCTATCATCATCATAAGGTCTTTGATTAATAACACCATCTTGCGGATATGTCACATAGAATTTATTAGCACCAATATCAATATTGGGTATTGAATTAAATGTAAGCAACTCTACAAGTCCTAATACATAATTTTTGTCTGGTGATAATTCAATAGGAGGAAAATAATTAGCCTCCAACACTGATGATGATCCTGTAAGTGTTAATGTAAATGACTTAGCCATGACTGTTAACTCAAGCGTAATTTCCATGAATTTATAGTTCTCCAGTGAGAAATTTAAGACATAAATGTCCGCATATAATTGTATTGAAATTTTGATATTTTTTGTGATTATATTTTATGCTACCAACACCAAAATTATCCACAATTTCTAGTGGTGGTTGTAAATTTCCAGAACTATCAAAATAATTTACATTATTACCAATCTTTTTGTAACATACCCAGTGGGTACCAGGTCCATATTTGTCATCTGAGAAGACTATCGCTGATTCATTTCTTTTAGGACCAGTTTTTGGTAAATCGTTTCTCATGAAAACTCCTCTAAAATTTGGAATTTTCAATTCTCTGATATACTTTAATATATCCTTACTTGTAAGTGCAAATATAAATCCATTCCAAGTCTGTAAAGTCTCAAGTATAATCCTTTACCAATAGCAATTTCTTCCATTTTTGCATTATGTCTCTTGCTCTCTGCTAGTTGATTTTTAGCTGCACTTGCACTATTTACAGCTTTTGCAATAGCTGCAGCTCCACCTGCAAGAGCACCGGTTGCTGAAAGACCTGCAAATAATGGAATCATAAAGGGAATAATGCCACCAGTTTTAACTGGTACTGGCAAAATACGTGGAAGTCTAATATTTTGTCTTCCACATTATTTTTTAACTGCCTGACGTGCACCAATCATTGCCGTTTTAATTGGATCACCACCAGTTGTCATAGATTTTTTAGCCTCTCCTACAATTTTCCTCAGTGCTAGTAACTTCTTATTTATCTTTTTCTTTTTACCAATACTTTTCACGTTTGATTTTCTTTTTCTAACACCAGTCTTCTTCTTCTTGCTCTTCGAACCCATTCCAAATCGTCTCTTTAGCTTCATAATTTTATTAACACTCCAAGCATCGGCTTTTTCACCAATACCAGCGTCTTTTGATTGAACTCTTTGCCACGCTTTTTCAGCAAGTACGTTGTCAGCCTCGTGACGTGCTTCTAAGTTTTCACGATTATTCGAGTAAGCTATATCGTGTTCTTCGCACGCTGCATCCAATTGATTAATACCAGGATCACCACGAGCTAACCTTTTAGCTAATTTTGTGCCAGGTCCACAGTATTGATAGCCAGGTATTTGTAATTCAAATGGGAGTTTATTAATAATTCTATTAACTAAGCCTTTACCTTGGACACATCTATGCTCCATCACAGTAGCATAATGACTAATAAAAAAATCGTATAAAAGCCTATACTTATAGCAAAAATCAAAGAGTTGATGATACTGCTGTGAGTGGTAAACATGAAGTTCCAACATCAACCAGCTAAATTACCAGTGACCAATTTTGATCAAATAGTTCTAGGTACTGGATTGAAAAAAGTTAAAAGACACGGCTCTCTGTTACCCAACAGTGTACATGCAGTGTTTTGTGGTCAATCAAACTGTGAAAAGACTAATGCTTTGGTATCCATCATTACATCCGAATGGATTGAGATTTGATAATATTTACCTCTACTCAAAATCCCTTGAACAGCTAAAATATAAGTTTTTAGAGTCACTTTTGAAACCTATGGAAGGCATTGAATTCTTTCGTTTCAATGAGCATGGAGATGTAATAAAACCTGAAGATGCTGAACCCAATTCATTAATGATATTTGCTGATGTAGCATGTGAAAAACAGGATCATATAAAAGCCTATTTCTGTATGAGTAGACATAAAAATGTCGATAGTTTTGACATCTGATTCGTGACAGTATTAATTTTCTAGTTATATTTCGACAAAATGAAATGAATTAAAAACACATTTATGATGATCATGTAAATACTGACATGCAATACAATACTTTCAAGGTCTTATGCTCAGCGAGCTGGAATGATAATAAATATGGCTTTGTAGTAATTGACAAAGACAGTGAATTGAATGATGGGAGGTATTGTAAGGGAACGATTTGACTGTTTCATTAGTATAAATTAACCTGTATCGGACAAATATTAGTCATAAATGTTAAGTAGTTTGTTAAATCAGCATGAAGTCGGAGGACATTTTAAGACAAAAGGATGTTTTACATCAAATATCTCAGGCAAGTGATGCAATCCGACGCAAACATAAACTCTTGAAGTTAGGAAGAGATACAGCCTAAAAAGCCATGGATGAAATGCTCAAACCGATAGTCACACCATTGAAAACTCTTATTGAATCATCAGGGCGAAAAATTAAACAAGAAAATATAAAAAAAGAGTTAAAAGAAGAAGAAACGAAAAATGAAAACTCAGACCAATAACCAGATGACTTTGGTAGTCTGATCTCTGATGATGAAAGTTTCATTAATAGCAGCAGACAGCATCGATCCACAGAACCACTAGCTTCAAGTAGTCCTATCAAAACTGATTGTTTATTATAAAATAACATACTAAAATTAAATCGAAATCACAAAGAGAATTATTTCAGGTATGGTGTTCGCAAAAAAATAAAGCAATGTACATTGGAAATTCAAATATTTATTTCAACAATGATGAACTTAATTTTACTTAATGAACTTAATGTTCAAAACAAAGTTTATCCTATGACTCATGGTTTATTGGAATTATTATTCAAAAAAGATCCTCAAGATTCTGTAGTAACACAGAATGATAAGCAACACTACTTAGATATTGTTGAAAGAACGAATATGTATTGGAAAAATTACAAGCCAAATACAAGTATTTTTAATGATCCGTCACCCTAGTTTCAAAATTATGTTGTTCAATTTCTAGCAAAAAAATATCCAAACTTTTCGAAAAGTGGGGGTTTACCTAGCCACATGATAGTAAAAAAGAAAAATAGAAATATGGATTATGTATACTGGGATGATCCTAATGAACTAGTTGAAAGATTACGCCTATTAATAGCCTCTCAATCAGCAGGTCATACCAGTCATACTAATGAAATTATTTTGATTATTGAAGAATTGAGAGAGGCTGAAATTATATATTAGATGTAATATTTCAGAAATTTTACCATTAGTTTGTGAACTGTTGAAGTGAACTGAACAATAAAAAAAAAATGAGTATTGATATATTTGGACGTTCTTTGATAGCTGTAGCAGTTGTTTAACGACCTTCAGGAGCTCCGGGAAGAGGATTTAAAATAAATTCCAATGGGCAATTTGATTTGGAAAACAAAAGATTATGTGAAGTTGGAGAACCAGTGAAAGATAATGACGCGATAACATTGAAATATATGCGTGATTTTATAAATAAAGAATTATCTTTATTAGAGAAGACTATAAGAGAAGATCAGATAGAAATAATTTCCCATTTACAGTCAGAAGTTGTATCATTGAGGACTTCTCTTAAATTGTTGAAAAAAGAAAATCAAGAATCAAATAGAAAGAAACCGAAACATAAAGAATTAGGAAAAAACAATGGAAGATAAAAAATCGGTAATAGCATATGAACTTCATAGACCAGCTCGTAAAAATTATCAACGTCGCCATGTCAATATTCGAGGACTTGATGAGACTTGGCAGGCTGATTTAGTTGAAATGATTCCTTATTCAAAAGTAAATAATAATTATAAATATTTACTGACAGTGATTGATATATTTTTCAAGTACGCTTGGGCTGTGCCTATAAAAAATAAAAGTGCTAATGATGTAACCAAAGCAATGGATTCTATATTAAAACACGGAAGAATTCCAAAAAATCTGCAAGTTAATCAAGGCAAAGAATTTTATAATCAAAAATTCCATAATCTTATGAAAAAGTATAAAATAAATATGTACTCAACATTTAGTAATTTGAAAGCATCTATATGTGAAAGATTTAATAGAACACTTATAACTAAAATGTGGCAAAAATTCACAGCTCGTGGTACTTATAAGTGGATCAACATGATTGATGATTTAGTGAATACTTACAACAACACTAAACATAGAACAATAAAAATGAAACCTGCAGATGTAACTGTTGATAATGAACAGGACTTGAAAAAGAGTATTTACAAACCCCTTACTACGCTGAGAAAAAAATTAGTGAAAAAAAATCAATTAAACGTTGGAGATAAAGTAAGAATTAGCAAGTACAAAAATTTGTTCGAAAAAAGTTACACAGAAAACTGGACAACTGAAATATTTACAATAAACAAGGTGCAAAATACGAATCCAACGACGTACAAACTTGTAGATAACCAGGATCAGCCAATTGAAGGAGCATTCTACAGTGAAGAACTCAGCAAAACAAAATATCCTGATGTATACCTAGTTGAAAAAATTGTAAAAAAGAAAGGAAGTAAATATTATGTTAAATGGTTGGGATTTGACAACACCCATAACAGCTGAATTAATAAAACTGATTCATAAAAATGTTTAATTTTATTAATGAAATTTTAATTCAAAAAGAAATAAATTTGATTTTTCTTATTTAAACATTTAACACACAAAAAAAATGAGATAAATATCTTTTCAATCGCAATAACTTAAAGTGTCTACATCATTTACAATAACCGTTTCTGCATCCGATAAGTCAATAGAAGAATCGTCAAGCATTTCATACAAACACTCTAAATTTCGATCTTGTAGATCATCTTGTGCTGCTTATCTCTCTTGTTCCTCTTGTTCCTCTCGTTGCTGTTGTGGTATATAAACATTAATAATCCAACAATGTTGATACGAAATTACTTGGATTCTGTTTAACCGCCAACCGTTGACCATGATTGGAGGCTCGGGGTCTGTAACATTGGTTAATTCAAACGACCAACGCAAAATTACATCAGTGATGATCAGGTGGCTTGATCATCATCCACACTGATGGGCACCCATTAATGTCATCACCGCGTATCACAACGTTCTCTAATTGTCGCTCGATCTGAAAAGATACTCGAGATTGAATAAGTCTCAATCCATCTCGTTGGCCAAAGCACGTTGTATTTCAGGATCATTATCAAACGAGAGGCTATAAAAAATTATATTTATAATAGTAATTATAATAGTTATTATAATAGTAATCTTAATATTAATCAATTTACCAAATGATAGAATTATTTCCTTTTTAGATAGAAATGAGTCGTTACAATTTCCTACTAGTAGATCATTAAAACAAAAATAATGAGTATCAGATGATTCAATATTAATTACTTGAAATTTCCATGTTAACGTGTTGTGGTTGATCTCCAACCGTATAATGACATTATCTACTTGAAACCGAGATCCATGAAAAGTCTCCCTTCTTGAAATTATCTCATCAAATTCATCATTTATGTATTGTAAAATTGCAACCATGTTAGAAAACCACTGAAAAGGTAGAAAAATTTTGTATATAATTCCTTGTAAGGCCTGAAAAAATTTTTATAAAAAATATTAAAAAAAATTTTTATGGAAAAAAATTTCTTTATGAAAAAAATTTTGTATGAAAAATTGTTTTGAAAAAAAATATTTTTCTCACTAATAGAAAAAAAAAGGTGCTACCAAAAGGTATTTTTAAATATTTGAGATAATAAAAATGTTTTTTAACTCATATATGAAAACAATAATAAGATTAAAAAAATTATAAACTTACATCCATTTTTTCTTACGAAAAATATTACACTTTTTCCGAATAAAGTTAGAAAAAACAATATAGAACTTTAACCTATATTTTATTTTTAATTTGAGAAATATTGTTTATTAACTTTTAGTATACTTTTTTTTAACTGTAGCAGTACGAGAATGTAATATAGAAAATATAATTTATCCGGTGCTTATTCCAAGCAGAAGACTTATAAACTGAGACGAAAAATTATATGTATGTATATAACCAATAATAATTTGAGGATAATAAAAAAGAAAAAATTTATTTAAAAAAAATTTTTTTTTTAAACTTGCAGAATATATATATATATATATATATATATATATATATATATATATATATATATATATATATATATATATATATATATATATATATATATATATATATATATTGTAACAGGCCGCTTTTAGCGCCACCTGTTAAGGTGTTGTTCTCTAATTTTACCTTTTGAATTTAATTTTAAAGGAAAATTTAATTGAGTTGTTTTTTAATTTTATTTATGCCCATTGGTTGGATTCGCCGCGACCGAGTCGCCCCCGCGTGTAGAAACTCGAACGAAGCTCGATTGCGCGCGAAACCAAAATCTGATGCGATAAAATGTAATTTGAGTTAGTAAGTAAGTAGCGTTAAGGTAGATTTAAGTACTTAATTATTATGACGGTACTAACGACGCCGGCCACGAACCCGCGAAGAGAAACAACGAGGACCATCGAAGTGGGTAACCTGCAAGATCATCTACGACGGAAGGATGGCTGTTTCGAGAGCGAGTGAAACGACGGACTGAGTGGAACTCGAAGTGAGCACTCGACGCATGCGTGAAGGGTAAAGCTAGCTGTCGAGCGCTCCAATGCTCCCGCCAATACATCATTCAAAATATCGATATCGGAAAATTGGACTTACGGCGCCATCTCTGGAGTTCACAGCTAACGACGGACCCAGCAGAGAGGGGAGAGAGAAAAGAGTGCGACACGTGCTGATGTTTTTTTTTCTTCCACGTTTCCGACTTGCCGTGTGCAGACACGTTTTTTTTCGACTTAGTTTTCTTTGGTTATTTATTTTGGGAAAAATCCTTGAGTAATTCTTGCGTTGCAAGTTACGTAGTTTTTTTATTAGCCACGACGTATTGTGCTGATTTTGGTTTGCCGAAAAAAGAAAAATAAAGGCAGGGCGAAATTAAGTAGCTATTGCTAATTAATTACTCGACGAAAGCGTCATAAAGTACGACGTGTTTTTTGGTGATTGTTAGTCGACGTGTCCGGGTTCCGAAGGATCAATAATTGTCTGCTTCGAGGAAGCCAGGATCCAAGAGTACGACGTGGAAGCCGAGAGCGACTTGGTGGCAGAAACAACCCAGGAATAACTTCAGGGCAACGCTGTGACCAGGGTGAGTGGTTCTGTCTCAATAGAAATAGCTCGTGGGATTCGATTTTGTTAGTTAAAAACAGTTGGATGTGTTCATTACATCCTACTTTATTTATTAATGATTGTACTCGACACTAGTCGAGTCATCGTGTAAGAACGTCAAGGCTAAGTTGAGTTAGTCAGCCGAGATAATCCCACGAGGTATTTAGGTACCGTCATACTTTATTGGTGTGTGTACGATCGAAAAATTATTATTGTTCGTTAGAATAATCACACTGGTTGATTTTTGTACTCCCGGGGTAATCGATGAGTTCGATTACCCATTGATCGAGCTTCGGGTTCGTGCGATTCACCTACGTTGATTAACAGGTTCGCCTGCGGGGAGGGAACCCGAGAAACGGCTCCCGCGTCCGAAGCAGGCAATCGGACGTAAGTTGCCCACTCTCAGCGGAGCGGTTGGGACTTAGATTAAAATTGAACTGTGTGAGAATCAGTGACAGAGGACTGAGTTATTATTTAATTTTTTTTTGTTTGTATTTAATTTAATTATTGAGTAAATTCGACGATTGAATATTATTACTTAAGGTTTAATTAAATTCGGCAAATACATGAGTTAAATCTTGAACTTCAATTTTGCTATTCTTAATTGAAGTTTGGTGCCTCGATTATTGAGTTTACGTATGTAATTAGTCGCTATTATTAAAGCAAGCGGAGATTTATTTTTTTTTTATGGTTGTTAATTTTAATTACTCACCATTAATTAACGCCGGTGATTCGATTCATGTCTCTGAGTTAGCAAATTGCTATTAACCGAATTTAGCAGGGGTAATTTGTTTTTTTTTTTCTTTTTTCTTTGACTGAAATTAACTGAATTGGTGCAACGATTTATGTTTTATTATCTTGCTTAAGGGTATTTACGTGAGTTCAGCGAAGATTATTATTTTATTCAGTTAATTAATCGCCGTTAATTAATTTGAACACCGATTTAATTTTTTTTTGTCGATGGTCATTAATTGGGCTGAGCGAAAGGCTCATTATAATTTTTTTGAGTATTTAGCGAGTGAGTATTGAGTGGGTTATTACGAGTAACTCATTATTGCTCTTGCGGCGACCTTGAACGTTTCCGTGTTCGGGTTGCGAACTGCGAATCGACGACAGCGTCGACGATTATTATTGTTATTAATTTTCCGTGCGTTTCTTTTCTTGATTGTCATTCTGAACCAATCGTTTATTTATTGTTAATAAATTTATAATTTTAAATTGCTCTATTAATTTTTTTTATTAATTGCGAGCAATCCCGAATACTTTCCCCTTTCCTCTATAATTAAGTCGTACCCTTAAGGCCCGCCACCCGACGAAGAGAGTCCCGGACCGGAGTAGCCGGAAATCGACGTGATCGGAGCAACGCTCCTGGCGCCCAACAACAGATAAGCAGGTAGGCCAGATTATTTATTTCGGACTTCGTCCTCGCTAACGCACGGGGACGAAATACCCGTTATATAATTTGGCGCCCAACGTGGGGCACACAAAAGGGCAAATTACGACGCGTTATAATTAAATTCGAACGTAGGTTAGTTAATCGGCAGTATGAGTGAGCGAGACGGGAAATCGACCCCGACTGATGGAATGAGAAATGAGTCCATGATGACATGGGATCAGATCGTAGATAATTCAACGCGACAGAATAATCGGGAGGAGGCGAATATTGTGACAACTGTCCCAGGGCAGGGAATTAGCACGACGTGTACGACAGTACAAACAAGTAGTCCGACGTACACCATGTCACAAAGGATTACACCGATGACGAGCAGCGCCAGTGCATTCGGCCCACCATTGATACCTCGACGTCGTATTCCGAGACCTCCGAACGCCGTTAATGAGAATGAGTCGTACGAATGGTATTTGGCACGCAGGGAGGAGGTAAGCGCGGAACGACTGCGACTGGAAGCGGCTTAGCGCAACTTGGCGGATCAGCTCGCGCAGCTGGCAATTCGTGAGGGGGTAGTGCAAGACGAGTTAGCCGCGATTGAAGAACGTAATGGATCGATGGGAGGATCGAGCGGGTCAAGCGGGCAGTATGACTGGATCGCGGACGCGTCACCCCTGCAGGTGCAGGAGATCCTCGTGACGATGAATGCTAACCCGATAGGTAGTACTGCGGTGATTCGTGACCGGCTGCATCGGTGCTTGCGTCTGAAGCGGTTTCCGAACACAGTCTGGACACAAGAGGACCAGGCGATACCCGACAGACAGCTTCTGAACGCGTTTGAGAGAGAGCAGCGACGCCAACCGAGGACGACGCCCCGATCTATCGCAATGACAGGTTGGTCGACAGCGAACAACACGATACCGCGGTCGACAATTATCACGGCGACGACCACGAGCAACACGACGACGACCTGGACGACATTAGCTCCAGGAGCAGTACATGTGGACGTCAATGGATGTACATCATACGGGACGCACCACGGGATTAATATTCAGCGCCCGAGGATGACGACGGTGCCGCTGGAGCGTCCAATCCCGAGCCCTAGGCGACGAAACATCCTAAATGAGGGACTTCTGAGGCCTACAGCAAATTCGACACATTTGCCGGCACACAATGTGACATTTGCACCAGGGGTGGCACCACTGGGTGCGAATTCACCTCATCATTCACACAGTGAGCACTGTGTGCTGTCTGGAATGGGTGGTGGACCACATTACCAACCAGCGATGTATGAGAGAGTGTCGAAATGGAACCTGAAGTTCTCCGGGTTAGGCAGCGCGCGCGTCGAATCGTTTTTGAATAGGTTGGATGAATGTTTGACGACGTGTGGGATGACGGATGCGGATGCGTTGGCAATATTACCGTTATTGCTGTCAGATGTGGCCAAAACGTGGTGGTCACACATGAAACATCGTGTATCATCGTATTCCCAGTTCAGATCAGAGTTGCGTCGACGTTTTGGAGAGCCATCGGTCGGATGCAGGATTAAATGGGAAGTTATTACGCGTACTCAAGGGAAGCTTGAGATGGGATTAGACTTCCTAGACGCCGTAATAGCGCTTTGGTCGCGAGTAGACGATCCATTGCCGTTGAAGGATCAATTGGATTTCGCATATAATGGTTTACGCCCGGAATACCATCAGAAGTTCGAGCGGTACGACTTTAACACTTTTGAAGAGTTGTATGAGCACGTACGAGCGGTTGATATTCCCCGCAATCGCCTTCAACGACGTGAGCCGGTACCCGTGGAACAGAGCGTCGTTCCAGAGTATGCCTACCAACCTGAAAAGTACGAAACGAAGAGACGTACTGTTGGTCAGGTTGCTGCTGTATCGAGTCCTCCCCAGGATGCGAAGAAGAATAGAAAGAAGCAGAATAAGTCGAACAAATCGAACAACGCGGATCAGTTGAATGATCAGGTTGCTGCGATGAATTCGCAAGCGTCGGTGAATGCGAACCAAGGATCGTCTTCTGGGTCTCCAAACAACGATAGAGCTCAGCGAGGCTACCAGGGCCCATCGAACGGTCGTTCGAGCCCAAAGCAGGGTAAACCCAGGCCGCCAGTATGTCGTGATCTCTGGGGCAAATGCTTCAATTGCTTCTCGACGGATCACGGATGGCGTAGTTGTACCGAGGCAAGACAAGCGAAGTTCTGTTTCGGTTGTGGAACACGAACAGAACCGACGCCTGGATGCACGTGTTGTATGATGTTCTTCGAATACAATCGGCCGGAAAACGACGTCGGGAATCAGTAAGGATGGGTCCAGAACTGATTTCCCGCGACGTAAATGGGCCGATGATTGATGTTGAAGCCGAGATGTCGAACGAGCCGTTGCCAGACATATTCAACATCGACATCGAGCCTTGCGGGCCCGTGAATCAGTCCTCGGATGCTGGTTCTTCACCTGGATGTGACGTGAAACCACCGACGATAACAGAAGAAGACCTTTTGCGACAACGTCATTTCTGTGGCATTTGTGGCGCAGAAGGCAAATTATGGCGATGTGGGGGGTGCAAGAATGTGTTTTACTGCTCGCGCGAACATCAAGAAGCTGATTGGCCGATCCATCAGTGGATTTGCGTACCGATTGATGAGCGTGAGCGAAGTTTTCTTGACTTAGCCGACGAAGTATGTCCTATGCAATCCGAGGGTGACGACGTAAGACCCTTTATCGATGTTAGGATAGGCGGGAGGGAACTTAAGGCTTTGTTAGACACTGGTTCGACGATGACGTGCGTCAGAGAAGTTGACGAGTTGAATTGGGTCTATGGGTGTGGTGCTCGAGTGAGGCCCGCACCACGAAACTCAGCAGCAGTTGCGGATGGTTCGATGGTGTCAGTACAATCGTTGATAACACTGCCGCTTGCGATTAACGACGAAATCATGCCGATCGAGGTTCGTGTCATCCCGAAGTTGAAGTACGAGATGATATTAGGAATGGATGCGATAATTGCGTTTGGTATTTGCTACGATGGGGGTTCTGAGCGATGGTGGACTCGACGCGAGGGCGAAATTTATGATTGGAACGCGAAAGAGTACCTCATCGAGGAGGAAATAGCGGCAATAGTCGAGATAACCCCGGATCAGCAAGCAGCGTTAGATGAATTGCTGACACGACGATTGCCTGACGTGAATTATAACGGGGAAACGACGTTTACGAATCTTATGACCCATGAAATCGACGTGCAGGGTCATGAACCGATTCGACAGCGTAATTATCCGACTTCTCCGATTATTGAGGCAGAAATGTGCCGGCAAGTGGACGATCTACTTGCGGCGGGCATAATTGAGCCTTCGACGAGTGCTTGGTGTAATCCAGTCATCATGGTAAAGAAATCGACAGGCGAGTACCGAATGTGCCTGGATTTCCGACGATTAAATGCCATTTCTAAGCCATGTGCGTATCCATTGCCGCTGATGACATGGATCTTGGACCAATTGAGTGGTGCGAAGTTTATTTCAAAAGTAGATTTGAAACATGCGTATCACCAGGTGAAACTCGACCCTGCAAGTCGAGAGTATACGGCGTTTTGTGTACCCGGAAGGGGTATGTTCCAGTATGTAGGCATGCCGTTTGGCCTTGCTGGAGCGCCGCCGCATTTCCAGCGTCTAATTGACAAAATGTTGGGACAACGACGTGGTATGAAGGTATTTGGATACCTTGACGACTTGATTATCGTCACCGAGACGTTTGAGGAGCACTTGGAGGTGCTTGACGAAGTCTTCGACGGTCTAAAAGCCGCGAATCTAAAGATAAATGCTGATAAATGTGAATTCTGTACGAATGAGGTCCGTTATTTGGGTTATCGCGTGAACGAGAAGGGTTTATTAGTAGATCAAGAGCGTATAAAACCGATGCTTGAGTTCCCGAGGCCGACAACGTTGAAGAAAATGCGAAGATTTCTAGGAATGGCCTCGTGGTATCGACGTTTTATACCTGATTTCGCGACGATAGCTGAGCCGTTAACGCGTTTAACGAGTAAAAAGGTCAGATGGACCTGGACCGCAGAACAAGAGATGGCTTTTGAAGCGTTGAAATTGGCTTTGGCGACAGCACCAGTGCTGGCGTGTCCAGATTACTCAAAGACATTCGTGTTGCAAACTGACGCGAGCGCAACTGGCCTTGGAGCTGTTTTAACTCAAGAACATGAAGATGGTGAGCGAGTTGTAGCATACGCGAGTCGCGTCATGAATAAAGCCGAGCGAAATTATTCAGCGACTGAGCGCGAGTGCCTCGCAGTTCTGTGGGCATGTGAGCATTTTCGGCGATATCTCGAAGGATATCGATTTAAAGTTATTACTGATCACAGTAGTCTTCGTTGGTTACGTGATCTGAAAAGTAAGACGCCGAGACTGAGTCGATGGGCGATGCGTTTGGCCGAGTACCAGTTTCCGATCGAGTATCGGAAGGGTTCATTAAACGACGTGCCTGACGCGTTATCACGAATGTTTGAACCTGACGAACCGGAATACTGCGATGAAATCATGGCAATTGACGCATTGCGAGAGCAGGCTGACGAAGTACCTGCTGCTGAAGTCGTCGACGATTGGTACTCGCGACGAAAACGCGATATATTAGCTTTTCCGACGAAATACAAGGACTGGCGTGTAGAAGAGGAGCGTGTGTACAGACATATGCCGAACTCCCTTGTATCGAGCGTCGTTGAGGACTTGGATGCCTGGAAATTAGTTCCACCGAAGGCCGCACATCAGGGAATCATCGAAGAAAACCATGATCCACCTGATGCAGGTCATTTAGGTATTGAGAAAACGGTGTCACGAATTAAAGTGGATTACTATTGGCCAGGGCTGGACGAAGACGTGCGACGTTACATCGCCGATTGCGATGTTTGCCAGACGTCGAAAGTGTCGCAACAACCAGCTGCGGGGCTGATGTGTCGACGAATTGTGAACACACCATGGACAGTGGTTGCTATCGATTGTATGGAATTTCCACTTAGTCATGCAAAATGTAAATACATGGTGGTGTTCCAAGATTTATTTACGAAGTGGATCGAATTATGCCCAATTAAAAAGGCTGATGGACCAACGATAATTCGGGAGTTTGATAAACTCATCGTTCATCGTTTCCGATGTCCGGAAGTAATTTTGACTGATAACGGCACAGAGTTTGTGAATAAGCTGGTAGATGAGGTAGCTAAAGCTTATGGTATTCATCATTCGCGTACACCGCCGTATCATGCGCAAGCGAACCCCGTCGAACGAGTAAATCGCGTTTTGAAGACGATGATCATCTCTTTCGTTGAGTTAGATCACCGAGCGTGGGACGAACATGTCCATGAATTTAGGCATGCGTATAACACCGCTGTACATAGTTCGCTGCACGTTTCCCCAGCGATGTTGAATTACGGGTGGCAACCGCGTGCGCCGAAATACTATCGGAAGTTGATCGAAGGTGCGACTGATATTCCGTGTCCTGATACCGCGGCGTGGTTGGACCGTATTGGACGTTTAATGCAATTACACGACTTAGTTGCAGATAACCTAGGTCGAAGCTTTGAGCGACAAGCTAGATATTATAATCGTCATCACCGAGATGAACGATTTGCGGTAGGAGACGTCGTGAGGGTGCGACAGCATACGTTGTCACGCGGGGCCGATCGTTTTTCGTTGAAACTGGCGCGTAAATACTCGCAGGAGACGTACGTCGTCTCGAAAGTAATTTCGCCGGTTGTTTATGAGCTAGTGAGTGAAAATAATCGTCCAGCAGGACGACAGCACGTCAAAGCGTTGCGTTTAGTTGAGCGTGCACCCGAGAGCGACGAGAACGACGAATAACCGAAGCTCGAATCCCTATAATTAGTTAGTTGTGTTCAAGCATGTAATGGTTAGGGTGGGGTGGATGTGTTATTCCAGATGGCGAACAACGACGAACTTCAACGTCGCGTGCTGGCTCGTCTTCGTGCCGAGAACCAGCACCTGTTTAATGAACTGCTGGAGAGAGAGGAGCGGACAATGCAGGCTGAGCTTTGTCGCATTGTTGCGCTTCCGACTACCCGACGAATGCGCCTGGGGTGGTATCAGCGTTATCTGCTGTCCATCCAAATTCCAATGGCGCCGATCGCCGTGGGCTGGCGGTGTCCAACGTGCCGACGACCGACGTACGCAGCACAAGCGTGCGTGAGAGGAGCTGACGCGATCCTGGCGTCCCACCTGACGCCTGTCGAACGAGTGCGCCGAGCGGAAGCAACGTTGGAGGAGTTGCTGCCGTTGGCGGAGCGGTTGAATCGTGCACTCGCGTTTGTGCAACGTAACCCACCGCGGACGTTACTCCCAAAAATTCCTAGAGCCCGAGCGTTAGAGAACGCTCGAGTTCTTGCCCGGGAGCTGCGAGCCAACCCCACTGTGCCATCGCGGAGCCGAGCTGGATGCTGGAACTGCGGGATGCCGCACAACATGGTGATGTGTCCCCACCCTCGAGGCACGTTCTGCCAACGATGCGGGGAAATCGGAGTATACTTCGAGGAGTGTCGCCGGTGCCAACCCGAGTGCCCAATCGACGGTCCACGACGCCAGTAGGGTCGCCAACGGAGCAGACGACGTTTCGGTCCTTATACTCGAGTTTTTTGTTGTTTGCATTTTTAATTTGTATTTTTTTTTTAAGTTTTTAGATTATGAGTTTGCTTGAGTTGTATTAATCTTGTGGATCGTCCAGGAGACGACTAAATGCGCCGAAGGCGCTGACTGAATACGCCGTGTGGCGATAGTGTTGAACGTGCCGCAAAGCGGAGTCATTTAATAAATAAAACTGTTTATTTTGGAATTGGACGAGCAACTATTTTTTGGTATTATTGCTGGTGGTGGGTAGTTTAGGTAGCTGTTGGTTCTGAAGGTAGTTGTGTTGGTCCAAACGGTACCTAGGCAAAACCATGGGCTCCTGGTCGACGGCTGGGGGGAGGTGTTGTAACAGGCCGCTTTTAGCGCCACCTGTTGAGGTGTTGTTCTCTAATTTTACCTTTTGAATTTAATTTTAAAGGAAAATTTAATTGAGTTGTTTTTTAATTTTATTTATGCCCATTGATTGGATTCGCCGCGACCGAGTCGCCCCCGCGTGTAGAAACTCGAACGAAGCTCGATTGCGCGCGAAACCAAAATCTGATGCGATAAAATGTAATTTGAGTTAGTAAGTAAGTAGCGTTAAGGTAGATTTAAGTACTTAATTATTATGACGGTACTAACGACGCCGGCCACGAACCCGCGAAGAGAAACAACGAGGATCATCGAAGTGGGTAACCTGCAAGATCATCTACGACGGAAGGATGGCTGTTTCGAGAGCGAGTGAAACGACGGACTGAGTGGAACTCGAAGTGAGCACTCGACGCATGCGTGAAGGGTAAAGCTAGCTGTCGAGCGCTCCAATGCTCCCGCCAATACATCATTCAAAATATCGATATCGGAAAATTGGACTTACGGCGCCATCTCTGGAGTTCACAGCTAACGACGGACCCAGCAGAGAGGGGAGAGAGAAAAGAGTGCGACACGTGCTGATGTTTTTTTTTCTTCCACGTTTCCGACTTGCCGTGTGCAGACACGTTTGTTCTTTCGACTTAGTTTTCTTTGGTTATTTATTTTGGGAAAAATCCTTGAGAAATTCTTGCGTTGCAAGTTACGTAGTTTTTTTTATTAGCCACGACGTATTGTGCTGATTTTGGTTTGCCGAAAAAAAAAAATAAAGGCAGGGCGAAATTAAGTAGCTATTGCTAATTAATTACTCGACGAAAGCGTCATAAAGTACGACGTGTTTTTTGGTGATTGTTAGTCGACGTGTCCGGGTTCCGAAGGATCAATAATTGTCTGCTTCGAGGAAGCCAGGATCCAAGAGTACGACGTGGAAGCCGAGAGCGACTTGGT
The DNA here is from genome assembly GCF_020080835.1 of Cotesia glomerata. NCBI lineage: Eukaryota > Metazoa > Arthropoda > Insecta > Hymenoptera > Braconidae > Cotesia > Cotesia glomerata. The sequence continues at coordinate 18,131,627 of NC_058158.1, read as the reverse complement.
GGCAGAAACAACCCAGGAATAACTTCAGGGCAACGCTGTGACCAGGGTGAGTGGTTCTGTCTCAATAGAAATAGCTCGTGGGATTCGATTTTGTTAGTTAAAAACAGTTGGATGTGTTCATTACATCCTACTTTATTTATTAATGATTGTACTCGACACTAGTCGAGTCATCGTGTAAGAACGTCAAGGCTAAGTTGAGTTAGTCAGCCGAGATAATCCCACGAGGTATTTAGGTACCGTCATACTTTATTGGTGTGTGTACGATCGAAAAATTATTATTGTTCGTTAGAATAATCACACTGGTTGATTTTTGTACTCCCGGGGTAATCGATGAGTTCGATTACCCATTGATCGAGCTTCGGGTTCGTGGGATTCACCTACGTTGATTAACAGGTTCGCCTGCGGGGAGGGAACCCGAGAAACGGCTCCCGCGTCCGAGGCAGGCAATCGAACGTAAGTTGCCCACTCTCAGCGGAGCGGTTGGGACTTAGATTAAAATTGAACTGTGTGAGAATCAGTGACAGAGGACTGAGTTATTATTTAATTTTTTTTTGTTTGTATTTAATTTAATTATTGAGTAAATTCGACGATTGAATATTATTACTTAAGGTTTAATTAAATTCGGCGAATACATGAGTTAAATCTTGAACTTCAATTTTGCTATTCTTAATTGAAGTTTGGTGCCTCGATTATTGAGTTTACGTATGTAATTAGTCGCTATTATTAAAGCAAGCGGAGATTTATTTTTTTTTTATGGTTGTTAATTTTAATTACTCACCATTAATTAACGCCGGTGATTCGATTCATGTCTCTGAGTTAGCAAATTGCTATTAACCGAATTTAGCAGGGGTAATTTGTTTTTTTTTTTTTTCTTTTTTCTTTGACTGAAATTAACTGAATTGGTGCAACGATTTATGTTTTATTATCTTGCTTAAGGGTATTTACGTGAGTTCAGCGAAGATTATTATTTTATTCAGTTAATTAATCGCCGTTAATTAATTTGAACACCGATTTAATTTTTTTTTGTCGATGGTCATTAATTGGGCTGAGCGAAAGGCTCATTATAATTTTTTTGAGTATTTAGCGAGTGAGTATTGAGTGGGTTATTACGAGTAACTCATTATTGCTCTTGAGGCAACTTTGAACGTTTCCGTGTTCGGGTTGCGAACTGCGAATCGACGACAGCGTCGACGATTATTATTGTTATTAATTTTCCGTGCGTTTCTTTTCTTGATTGTCATTCTGAACCAATCGTTTATTTATTGTTAATAAATTTATAATTTTAAATTGCTCTATTAATTTTTTTTATTAATTGCGAGCAATCCCGAATACTTTCCCCGTTCCTCTATAATTAAGTCGTACCCTTAAGGCCCACCACCCGACGAAGAGAGTCCCGGACCGGAGTAGCCGGAAATCGACGTGATCGGAGCAACGCTCCTGGCGCCCAACAACAGATAAGCAGGTAGGCCAGATTATTTATTTCGGACTTCGTCCTCGCTAACGCACGGGAACGAAATACCCGTTATAAGATATATATATATATATATATATATATATATATATATATATATATATATACTATAATAGTCTTTTCACCGGAACTGGCGTCGACAGGACCGGAGAGCACCACCTAAAATGGCTTACCTGGGTTTCGAAGGTAGTTGGGCGCCAGGAACTTACCGTTCCACGATTCAAAGTTGTTGTCGTTTGTCGTCGGGTGGCAGGTCGATGACGAAGAGATTTAAAATACGAATGAACGGCGAAACGTAAAATGCTTAAATCTAAGTGAGCTCGGAAAAAGAAAATAAAAAAAAACAATAATCGCCGAATCTCTAGTCAACAATTTATTTTAACAGTCGCCAGGAATTATTAATAATTTTCCAAAAATTACTATAATAACAGTTAATCCTTCGCCGAATGAACAAACAATAATAACTAAAAGAAACAACAATAATATTGATACGTCGGTAACTCGCAGATAATAATTTAAATGACTTATAATTAATAATACGATGACGTAAGCGATTCATAGATCTTCAAATTAGTTAATCATAATCAAAAATTAACTTCAGTCCGTCAATGGCGCGCAAAATTCCCAATTTAGCTTATAATTAATAATGCAAGGTAATAAACAATTAGCTTTGCTGAAATTACTTAATAATTTAATAAAGAATTAAATTCGGACCGTTACCGGCTTGTAAAAATCCCGAATTAATTTATAATTACTTATACGATGAAATAAACTGGATGAAATTCTTCTTGAATTAATTAATAATAAAACAAAATAATAAACTCAATTCGGTTCGTCGGTGGATCGAAAATGCTCAAGAGCAATTTTACTTCATAATATAATACTTTAAATAATTAATTTATCTCAAATTAAATAATAATTACTTATACGATGAAATAAACAATTAATTCGTCTCAAACTAATAAATAATTCAATAAAAGCTTAAAATCGGTCCGTCAATGGCTCGCGAATTCTCAAATTAATTTATAATTAATAATACAATGGAATAAATAATTAATTTTTCTCAAATTCATTAATAATAAAACAAAATAATAAACTCAATTCGGTCTGTCGGTGGATCGAAAACGCTCAAGAGCAATTTTACTTCATAATACAATACTCTAAATAATTAATTTATCTCAAATTAATTAATAATTACTTATACGAAGAAATAAACAATTAATTTGTCTCAAACTAATTAATAATTCAATAAAAGCTTAAAGTCGGTCCGTCAATGGCTCGCAAATTCTCAAATTAATTCATAATTAATAATACAATGAAATAAACAATTAATTTTTCCAAAATTAATAAATACTTAAACAAATAAATAACAAAATTAAAATTCGGTCCGTCAGTAGCTCGCGAATTCCCCAATTAATTTGCAATAGCAAATTAAACACCATGTAGCTTTAATTCGACGATAATTCGCAAAATAATAATTCAAATAATTCAAAAATTCAACGATTTGGCGGGCTCGCGGCGGATAACTAATTACGGTCGGTTAATCAACTAAGCTTGCGGGTAATTGAAGCTCGAGATAAGTTTGGGCCCGCGCTCGGAGATGGCGCATCGTTCAGTCTAGCTGTCTTACACAGCTCCAAATTTCTCGGGCGTTACGTTTAATAACATAAAAAAAAAATCAAATTCAATTGTCGGCATCCATCAATGTTCCAACCAATAAGACCATTAACAATAGTAATAATAATGTCACACAGTTAGTTCAATGACAGCGTCTCGAACAAAAAAAAAAAAACAAAAAAAAATAAATAATAAGAAGCGACCGCTCGATTTTGAATCTACGGTTTAATGAACGAACACACACAAATACACCCCGATAGTACCGTGCCTCTGAGTATCGTCACACACGTCTTGATAATCCGAAATGATTTCAATAATTACTCTTGTAAAAAAAATTAATAAAATTTTATAAAAAAAAAATTAGGAAAACAGTTGACCCTGAAGGCCATCCCTGCAACTTCCCGCTAATTCCATACTTAGGCGCTTAAAATTGCACCAACGACGTTTTTGAGCTCCTCGAGCTCAAAAATACAATTTATGGGTTATTTTGAGCTCTCCGAGCTCAAAGAGATTGCTTTCCTATGCTTTAAAGCTCTTCGAGCTCAAAAGTCTGAGAGAGATTTGATAAGACACTATTTTTTGAATTTTTCAACCGCAATAATTTTTGAATGAATAAACCGATTTTTACGCGGTTAAAAGCATTCGACGCAATTTTTAAGCCTTACAAAGAATCTTAAGTTTTGAATTGATCGCGCTAGGAATTTTGGAGTTATTCCGAAAAAACACTTTTTTCGGTTTTCTTTTGTTCACGATATCTCTCGAACGAATCAATCGAATTTGACCGGACTGGTGGCGATTGACGTGGTTTATTAAGGTTAAGAGCTGATTAGTTTTTGGAATTGAACCATTAAGCCGTTTAAAAGTTATTCCGAAAAAACCACATTTAAAAAAAAATTTTTTTTCAGTTTTTTTAAGATTTCTCAAAATCTATCGATCTGAATCGGTTTAAATAGTTTTCAAAATCTAAGTTTGGTCAAGCCCTTTCGAATTTTACCCCTTGCAAAACGGAGTAAAAACAATAACTTTCCGATTTTTGAAAATCTTCGATTTTCTTAGCGGGAAGTTAAAAATTTACACTAAAAATCAAACTGGTGAAATTTACTAAAATCGATCGCGATATCGCGGTGAGGACACCCTGGGGCTGAATGAGCGATCAGACTCACCCTGCGGCAGCAGTGAACCCCTCGGGTCGGTACTCGTCCAGGTAGCTGACTCTCAACGAAGTTGGCGGGATAGCAGGCGGAATGGCGTCGATGTCTCGGCGATGGTGTCTCCCACGTGCACGTAATAATACTAATTAATCTTCACTCGGCAATAATCCACACAGTGATCGTGAACAATAGCTTCGACAAGGTACAATCGTAGAATAAATCTCAATAATGTGCAATATTTTACTCAATAATGGTGGTTTATTGCGTTGTAGAACACTTAAATGCTTATAGCGGAATTTGTGCGACTAATAGGCACGGCGTCCAGATCAGAATCCTACAATTATGGCTGCTTCCTCGGCAACATGTGTTCTCTAGTTTTCCGTTAGTTCAAAAAACTCGCATCCAATCAGCTCACGGATTCTTCTAGCCAGCCGTTGTGTTACGGGATGCATCCAGTACTCCGTTGCGATCGATGATTGGTCGATATGTCACTCGGTTCGGCTTACGGCATTCAGATGGTGCCTCGCTCGACTTAAGTTGCTCAAATGCCGTCGTCATTCGTCGGTTTCAAATTTTGCTTTACACTCGCCGTGGTCCTCTTCCAGATGTCACGCTAGTCATTGCTGGCTCTGTGTATTAAATTTTCTTATAGAGGATATCGTGCAGTTTTCAAAACCCTCCTTCGATTTCCTGGACGATCATTATTTTCGGAGTTATTGAATATCAAAGTCAAAAAGAACTTTTTTGCTTTGATTGACGATAACTCCGCGGCAAATCGTCGTACAGGCTTTTTAAATACGCCAAATTAAAGAGTGTTAAATTTTTCAAAAGAGCTTTTGAACGAAACAATCAAGAGAATTTTTTTAAAGCCCGTGGATCTTTTTTTAGACGGAAAAAAATTTGGAAAATTTTTTTTTCGGTAGTTTTCTTAAGATTTCTCCAGACCTGGACATGACGAAAATTTTTCATGGTCATGTCTAAAAACAAGACACTTGGAGCTACAATTTGCTTCTTTTATTTTTTCTGTACGACCATTTTCCTCGGAGTTACAGCTTGTTGAAAATCACCCGAAAATTTGGAATTTTTTTTATATATATATACAGAGTGTCCCAGAAGTATCGGACGCCATTGTAGAATCTGATAAACAAAATAATTCTAAGACGAAAAGTCCTTAGCCATTTCTTAATCAGACGCATAGATAATTAATTATTAATTAAAATAACGTCCTTTTATGCGTTAGAGAGAGAGCACTAGTGTCCAGTAGGGTGGTCGTTAAAAATTAAATTTTTTCCGACGCCCAAAAAAATCCTTCCTTTTGATAACAAACTACGAGAAAAATTTTGCTTTTTGATTTTAAAGAAAAAGAACACGTGCCTTCGGTCAATTGAAGTTCTTTTTTCGATAAAATCATAGTTTTTTTAAATATTTGTCACAGTATTTGAATTTGGACAAAAAATCATCAAAACAGGCTTGTAGGAAATTAAATTTTCTACAAAAGAGTTTCTTTCGGTTTTAGATGAAGTTTATATCCATCGAGATAATCTTATTAGTAACTTATAAACTCTATTAAGTCAGTCGTTTTAGCACTAAAAACTTTATTTTTCTGAAAACATAAACAATTTTTTCTTGCATATTCTATAAACTCACAGTAAGAAGGTCCTTTCCAATTCCTATCTCAATACCTTCCTCCCAATTATCCTGTTACGTGAATGTGAAACGCTTTACGTAATAATTACCGTAACTCCCATTCTTTCCAGCTTCAGAGCATTATTTAATTTTAAAAATGTGAAACGTAAGATGGACGATGTGGCTTAATGTATATAGAATAAGCAAAAAGAAAATTTGGTATAGACCGGGTAACTCAATTGGTAAAGTAGCTGACATGTCTTCGGAAGGTTCTGGGTTCGAATCCGAGTCCGAGCTATCCAAAATTTTTCTTGCATATTCTATAAGCTCTTATTAAGAAGGTTCTTTCCAATTCTTTCTCAATCCTTTCCTCTCAACTATCCTGTTACGTGAATGTGGAACGCTTAACGTTATAATTACCGTAAATTCTATTCTTTCTTGCTTCACAGCATTATCTTATTTTTAAAATTAATTTTAAAAATGTGGAACGCCTCACGATTTTGCGTGGGAGAATAGCTGACATGTCTTCAGAAGGTTCTGGGTTCGAGTCCCAGTCCGAGCTATCCGAATTTTTTCTCGCATATTCTATGAACTTAGGTTAAGAAAGTCTTTTCCAATTCCTGTCTCAATCCCTTCCTCCCAATTATCCTGTTACGTGAATATGGAACGCTTCACGTAATAATTATCTTAACTCCTCTTCTTCCCCGCTTTACAGCATTATTTAATCTTAATTTATAGATTTAGACCAATTTAATAGTCTAGACCTTACAGAAAGGCGCTCTACTCTCCCAAATGGAAATATGAACAAGATGAGTTGTAGATAACTTACCGATAGAGATTTCATTTTAACCCGTCAGAACTCACGTGAATTTTAGTGTCTTACTTGCACTACAGCGCCGCTCTATAAGTCGGATGTTTTTATGTGAGCAAAATGCTTATAACGTGAGTGCTGACGGGTTAAAAATCATTAAATTGAAAATCATTTACCCATGTCAAAATATGAAGAAAATATCTAAAATTCAAGATATTTTGAGAGAATTCTTCATATTTCCGGAAATATAAAAGTTTTAGTGCAAAAATGACTGACTTACTAGAGTTTATAAGTAAACTAATAAGATTATCTCGATGTATATGAATTTTATCTAAAACCGAAAGAAACCTTTTGTAGAAAATTTAATTTCCTACAAGCCTGTTTTAATGATTTTTTGCCCAAATTTAAAAACTGTGACAAATATTTTAAAAAACTATCATTTTATCGAAAAATGAACTTCAATTGACCGGGCGCACGTGTTCTTTTTGTTTAAAATCGAAAAGCAAAATTTTTCGTATAGTTTTTCGTCAAAAGGAAGGATTTTTTTGGGCGTCGTTTACAGTTAGTTTTATCTTTGTTTGGCACGCACTTTACTGGACCCTGGCACTCGTTCTCTAACAAATAAAGAGATGTTATTTTAAATTAATAATTATTTATCTATGAAGTTAATTAAAAAATGGCTAATGACTTTTCGTCTCAGAATTATTTTTTTCATTAGATTCTACAATGGCGTCCGTGACTTTTGGGATACCCTGTATACATTAGGGTGTGCCAAAATGTAAATTCCGTGGAGAACCTTTTAAAATTGGAATTTTGAGTTCCACTTTCAACAGCAGCTGTGTTTGGGCATTTCCTGAGATATTTTGGGTTGAGATAATTTATTTGATTAGTTATAGGATTTTTAACAGGAGATTTAATTGAGCACTTCCGGCCAAATTTTGAATTTTCTCCGGAAATACCCAAACTAAGCTTCTGTTAAAAAATTCTCTGGAAATCAAATACATTGTCTCACACCAAAATATATCAGGAAATGCCCAAACGCAGCCCCTGTTGAAAGCGAAAGTAAAAATTCCAATTTTGAAAGGTTCTCCACAGGAGTTACATTTTGGCACACCCTTATATATATATATATTGTAACAGGGCTATTTACCCTGTGACGGTAAAACCGCACACGCGTGATAGTTATTCGACGCAGCGCTGGCGCGTCTCAGTCTTCGGGACCATTAGCATTAAGTGGGGAAAATTTTGGGTTTGTTGGTCAGTTGAGTAGCTGCGGTGAGTTAGAAGTAGTGAAGTGCTCAATTCAACAACATCAGCAGCCAAAAAGTCCAAGAAGGAAACTAGTTTTGAACAAAGAGTTTCCTCAGCACAAATTTAACCAGGTATTGAGACTTTCACATTTTTGATAAGCCAAGGGGGTCGTATACCCGGCTCATCGATTTTACTACTTCTCATTATTAAATTAAATTTTTGATAATTCAATTGTTTATAATATTTTGCCTAATAATAATTAAATAATTAATTAATTGTAATTAATTCTTATTCGTTAGCATTGTGAGCATTTTTCCTGGGGATCTTATACCCGACGAATGTTCCAGACCTCTTGGGTTTGGAAGTCGTGAGTAATTAATTCGTTAATTTGGCCAATTGATAATTGTTAACATCTTAGATTGGTTTAAATAAATTTATTTTATCATTCAAATTCTGAACAACGAGAAGGTTCCAATCGACACGACATAGTATTTGGTACCCGAGGACATATTTGCTACACAGTTACGGATGCCGGCGTCCATTTTGAGCGCGCAAATTCCTTTGTGAATTTTACTACGCAACAATTTACAAAATTAACAACTGGACTATTATTATAAATTATAACAATTGAATTATCATTTATTAATATAATTAGTTATTGGAAATTATTTAATTATTTAAAAATATTTTATTTATTGAGAATTGGCTACTGAACTTCGACGCAATTAAGATTGCATACCCGTGGATAATTTTTCGTGAATTTATTTTACATTGAGATAAATTAATTTATTTAAATAAATATAAATTAAATAAATAAATATAATAAATATAATATAATAAATAAATATCTAAATTGAATAAATATAAATTAAATTTAACTAATTATTTTTAACTCGAAAAATTCCACGTGGTCATTTTATATATTGAACTATTGAAAATTAAAATTATTATTTTATTGGAATTATTTATAAAAATATTTAACGGCGAGGATTAAGTCCGAGAAAATTAGTTAGAATTTTATTAAGAAATATTCTTAAGAATGTATTCAAGATTTAAGAAATAAAATTACGAGTTGAAATTGGAATAAAATTTATGCGTCGATATTGTTCCTAAAAATTTATTCAATGTTGAGTATTAAACTCGTGGATAATTTGGAATAAATTCAAGCATCGGTTTTTAGAGTAGATTTTTTGAGAATTAAATTATTAGTTGTGAAAATGGTTTACGATTTTATTGCGAGCTAATGACTGAAAATTTTAATAAAAATTAATGTTGTAATTTTTGGAGTTTAATTTTATAAGTCAAAAATAAAATTTAAGTAGAGCCAATGTGTGTGTGTGAGCGGGTTATGTGTGTAAAGATCGTGCGGGATATGTGTGTGTGAGTGTGTACATTCTCTACTTGTTGATGTTTTGCCAAGTAGAGTAGTTCAGACAGTCTAAGAGCGTAAGGGTCCGGTGGACAGCGCGACTTAGAAACTGCGGTATAGACGCTCCATCAGAGGGTACCGTCAGGATTAAGAATTTTGGTTAGTTTTAAAAGGTCCTGGTCAGCCGTTAGTTAAGCTGTTAGTTTTAAGAAGTTCTGGCCAGCCGTTAGTTAGGCTGTTAGTTTTAAGAGGTCCTGGTCAGCCGTTCGTTAGGCTGTAGTCTTAATTTGTTAATTGTAGTGTGAGTCGTGAGTGATCACCAATTGTTATTTTATATGGTTAATAAATATCGATATATTGTTAAATAAAAATTTATTTCTTTCAGATCACCTTCCTGTTCCAGGAACCGGTTCCAGGAACCGAGATACAAAATCCTGGTGGCGCCCTTGTTAATTTAGAATCATTTTTGCTAGGTATTGTTTTATTTTATTAAATTAATTAAGGGGCCAATGAGCGGAAAATCACCCATTACAATATATATATATATATATATATATATATATATATATATATATATATATATATATATATATATATATATTAAGGTGGTCGTTGAAAAATAAATTTTTTCCGGCGCCCAAAAAAATCCTTCCTTTTGACAAAAAACTACGGGAAAAATTTTGCTTTCTGATTTTAAACAAAAAGAACCCGTGCTGACGGTCAACTGAAGTTCAGTTTTCAATAAAATTGTAGTTTTTTGAAATATTTGTCACAGTATATTTAGATTTGTAAAAAAATCTTAAAACAGGCTATTAGGAAAATAAATTATCTACAAAACGGTTCCTTTTGGTTTTAGATGAAGTTCATATTCATCGAGATAATCTTATCAGTACACCTTATACAACTTATAAACTTATAAACTCTATTAAGTCAGTCATTTAAGCAGTAAAAACTTTATTTTTCCAGAAATATAACAATTCTCTCAAAATCTTCTGAATTTTAGATATTTTTTCCATATTTTGTCATGTGTAAATGATTTTTAATTAACTAGTTTTCAAATGAAACCTCTATCGTTAAGTTATCTATGATCAATCTTGTTCATATTTCCACCTGGGAGAGTGGAGCGCCTTTTCGTAAGGTCTAGACAATTAAATTGGTCTAAATCTAAAAATTGAAATTAAATAATGCTGTAAAGCGAGAAAGAAGAAGAGTTACGGTAATTATTACGCGAAGCGTTCCACATTCACGTAACAGAATAATTGGGAGCAAGGGATTGAGAAAAAAATTGAAAACGACCTTCTTAAGGGGTTAGGGGTAGACAGAATATTCGAAAAATCAATTTTTTTTTGCATTTTCGTTATGTGTAATATCTTAAAAATATTCTCTGAAAATTTCAAGTCGATCCGATAATTAGTTTTTGAGTTATTCGACAAATAACAAAGAGAGCTCGGGTACTTCAAAGCGCTCGGGAGCAGATAGCTAGCGGCAGCTTCAAGAAAAAACCCCCTTTTAGGGTTCTATTGTCATCCATGAACTAAGACTTTGGTGTATGTAGTAGTACCTACATTTCTAAATACCTAAATATATATAATTACAATTTCTAGGTAGTATAAGTGCTACAAATTATTTTTTTTTCGCCACGTCACTAGTATGCCTGTGGCAGTTGCGGAGAGCAGTCGATAGTTGTGCGTTACTAAAATATATTATTTTTGAAGTTATTTATTATGGGACGTGATACGAGAAAAGTTTCGAGAGAAGTTCGGAAATCTGAAAATATCCGTAAGTCGTATTCAAAGAAACGAAAAAATATATTCTACCCATAAACACGGAACGTGATGAAAGTGTTCGGAGTACATCGTCTAAAAAACTGAAACAAAATACTGAAAACGATGTACCCGAAAGTTGCATCTCTGAATTTCGAATAATTAATTTTATTACGCTATTCACTGCCATTTCTGCTCTTGTGAAATGTAAGAAATGTGATGGAAACATTGAATTTTCAACAGCTAGTACACGTGGGCTGGGATTTAAAATTGTAGTTTCATGTAATAACTGTGACAGTGAATATATTCCTTCCTGCTCTTTTATTGGGCATTCTTATGAAATAAATAGACGCTTTATTTTTGTGATCAGAATACTAGGGATAGGATACGAAGGTTTGTGCAAGTTTTGTGGCCTGATGGACATGCCGTCTTTTTAGATAAAGCTACGCATACAATATTATTGAAGCACATTTTAGATTGTGGTAAAAATGTTGCAGAAGCCTTGATGAAAAAAGCTGTGAATCAAGAAAAAGAAGCGACAAGTGAAAATGAAAATAAGAACGATTTGACTGTATCGGGAAATGGAACCTGGCAACAACGGGGATTTACATCGTCATTTGGAGTTTCGGATAGCTCGGACTAGGATTCAATCCCAGAACCTTATAAAGACATGTCGGCTACTCTACCATTTGAGCTACCCGTTCTACACCAAATTTTCTTTTCACTTATTCTATATACATTACGCTACACCGTCTATCTTACGGTCCACATTTTTAAAATTAAATAATGCTGTGAAGAGGGAAAGAATAGAAGTTACGGTTATCATTACGTGAAGTATTCACGTAACAGGATAATTGGGAGCAAATGAGTGAGAAAGGAATTGGAAAAGACCTTCTTAATGTGAGTTTATAGAATATGCAAGATAAAATTTTTCATATTTCCGGGAAAAAAAAGTTTTTAATGCTAAAATGACCGACTTAATACAGTTTATAAGTTCACTGATAAGATTATCTCAATGGATATGAACTTCATCTAAAACCAAAAGGAACCGTTTTGTAGATAATTTAATTTTCTACAAGCATGTTTTCATGATTTTTTGTTTAAATTTAAATACTGTGACAAATATTTCAAAAAACTATAATTTTATCGAAAAATGAACTTTAATTGACCGTCGGCATGTGTTCTTTTTGTTTAATATCAAAAAGCAAAATTTTTCCAGTAGTTTTTCGTCAAAAAGAAAGATTTTTTTGGGCGTCGGAAAAAATTTAATTTTTAACGACAACCCTATATTTAACGACCACCCTTATATATATATATATATATATATATATATATATATATATATATATATATATGTATATGTATATATATATATATATATATATTAGGGCGACCCAAAAAAAAGGATTATTTTTTTTTTTCATGTCTCGTGTGAAAATATGTTAGTTTACTATGTTTTAAGAGTCCCCTCCAAAGGACAGCTCAAAAAAAAAATTTTTAAAGGTCGCTCACAATTTTTTTAAATTTCCTAAATCGTCAAAAATCGATTTTTTTTTTCTTCAAATGCTTTTTCTCGTAATTTCATTTCTTTTTACATGAAAAATCATGAAGATCCTGAAAATTTCAAGTCAAAATTTTAATATTTAGAGGTCGCTCCAATTTTTTTAAGTTTTCAAATCGAGTACTTTATATCTATTTGAGCAACTTCTTAACATGAATATTAACGAACTTAATATTTTTTTCCTTAAATTTCACATGCTAAAGAATGAAATTAAAGCACGAGAAACAAAAAAAAAATTAATGAACAATTCTCACCATTTTTGAATAATTGTAAAAAATTAATAATTTTTTAATTTGTGTAAATTAATTCATTTTACAAAAAGTAAAGCTTTATTAATGTTTTTTTTACTTTATTTAACATTTTTATAATTTTTAAATACAACAATAGTCAATTATTAGATATATTTGAATAATTTTTAGTTCAATTTATTGACACCAGGCGCGCGAGTCAAGCATTACTTGTCTTTGTCTTCGACCATCTTCTTTTATTCACAATTGTTTACTGTCAGCGTTGCTTTTTGTCCTTAGCATAATTAATCCGTAATTGAACAGTTCATGTTAATTACAAGTAAATGTTAATGTCAAATATATAGTTTTATCATCGTCTTTTTAATTACTATGAAAGGTAACTATTTTATTTACTTTAAAAATATTTTTTGTAACTAAACATTTTTCTAACCTAAATTTTTTTCATAATGTTACTTTGTGTATGCTTAAAAGTACTGTCAATAATTGAGTTTTATTTTAATTGATCCATTCTACTTATTGATAGAAATCGATGTTAATAATAATAATTAGTAAACTTTTTTTTATAGTTGTAAAATGAGCTCACGACAAGGATTACGATCAGAATGTTCGCAACGAGGTGAATGGTTGCTAGGAAAATATGTCACTCAATTTCGTTGCTCTCAACTGCCAACAAAACGTTCAGTCTTAAGTTATTTTTTATATTATCATTATGAGCACCAAGAAACAGTAAACGAAAGTTTAAATAGAACATCAAAGGCAGTTTTAAATATCTGGTATAATTACAACGTTATCAAAGAATATCATGTTAAAGAAAAAGTGAATCAGTTATTTACATTTTGGAAGAGCTTGAAAAAAAATCGGCAGAGGTTATCTGAAACCCAACAGCAGAATGAAAACAAATTTTCAAAGTCACTTGATTCACTATTTGATATTTCTCTAAAATGCTCATTGCCTTATGACGAAGCTCACAATTCGGCTGTTTCTACGTCAACTGCAGTGAGTTTAAAAGACGATGAATTAAATAAACCTTTATCTCAAAAAAGTAATTTATCTCTCTCGAGCACGTCTTCTCACGAACTTTATGCTTCTCCTCCTAGAAAGAAGCCTAAATATAAGATTTCTCCAATGCTCTCATCAATGTTGGATCGTACTAAAACATCTAATCAAAACGGTTTACTTTTGATGTCTGCCTTTTCAGCAACGTTAGATCGTAAGGTCTCAGATGTCACGGTAAGCAAAGAAACTATTAGACGCACGCGACAAAAACACCGAGCTGAGGAAGCATTACTTATAAAATCATCTTTTTGTCCAAAAGTCCCTCTTACGGTACACTGGGATACGAAAATTTTTAAAGCTTATAAGTCTACTGAGTCAGAAGATCGTTTAGCAGTGGTAGTATCTGGTCAAGGAGTTTCAAAAATGCTTGGTGTTCTGATAATTCAACAATCAACAGGCTCAAGTCAGTCAAATGGTGTTTACCAATTAATTAACGAGTGGAATCTTGAAAATAATATAACGTCGATGGGATTCGATACAACTGCAAGTAATACTGGTAATAAAGCTGGAGCTTGTACTTTGTTGGAGAAAAAACTTAGGAAAAAACTGCTTCATCTTGCTTGTAGACATCACATTTTGGAGTTAATTTTGACTGCGACATTTGGATCACTGCTAGAACCAATAGTCAGTGGTCCAAATATAAAACTGTTCGAACGTTTCAAGAAAGAATAGAAAAATTTGGATCCAATGAATTTTGTTTGTGGGGAAGTTGATAATGAATCTGATACTGCTTTGTTTATAATTAATCAGCTAAAAACGAAACAGCCTCGCGATGACTATAAAGAATTCTTAAATTTAGCTTTGCTATACCTTGGAAAAACCACCGATCATAATGATTGAACGATACGTATTAACATTCCGGGAGCATACCACAGAGCACGATGGATGGCAAAAATTATTTATTGCTTAAAGATATATTTTTTTCGCAACCAATTTAAGTTGACGACCACAGAACTATCAGGTCGTCGGAAATTCAATGATTTTGTTACCAAAATTTATTTAAAAGCTTGGTTCCTTTCTTCTTACTCCATATCGGCACCACGGAATGATTTACAAATGCTAAAAGATTTAGTAAATTATAAAAATGAAGATAAATCTACAGCAGCTGCTGCATTAAAAGTATTCTCTCGACATCTGTGGTATTTGAATGAGCATTTGGTTGGACTATCGTTCTTCGATGACCAAATCTCAGTTACATCTAAAATAAAAATGATTTCAGCTTTAAACAAAAAATCATCAATGAAAACAATAGAAAACCGAGTAACTATTGATCCGAATAATATAGTCGACAAAGATATTGATGATTTTGTTACGGAGAATACTAGATTTTTTTTCAAATCTTTGAAACTAGACGAATCATTTTTAGCTCTACATCCTCGCTCCTGGAAATCAGATAAAACTTATTTAGAAGGGCTGAAAATTGTTCAAGCGCTAGAGGTTGTAAATGACTCAGCAGAACGTGGGATTGCCCTGATGCAATCATATCATGACACTGTAACTGACGAGACTCAAAAACAATACTTGTTGCAAGTGATTGAAGCTAATAGAAAAATGTTTTCAAACGCTACAAAAGCAAATTTGATGACACATTTTGATAAAAGTGCTAACTAAAATTAGCTACACTTAATATAGCCTTTATTACTGAAACCTTGTTGAAGTAAATTGTTGATCCTGTTTTTAATTTAATTAAACATTGATAAGTTGTAAGCTGAAGTTGAGTTTTGATAAGTGTTAATTAGTATATAAAAAAAATACTTTAGTAAAAAAAGTTAAAGAATATTGTTGTTCTAAACAATGTTTATAATTGACTATTGTTGTATTTAAAAATTATAAAAATGTTAAATAAAGTAATAAAAACATTAATAAAGCTTTACTTTTTGTAAAATGAATTAATTTACACAAATTAAAAAATTATTAATTTTTTACAATTATTCAAAAATGGTGAGAATTGTTCATTAATTTTTTTTTTGTTTCTCGTGCTTTAATTTCATTCTTTAGCATGTGAAATTTAAGGAAAAAAATATTAAGTTCGTTAATATCCATGTTAAGAAGTTGCTCAAATAGATATAAAGTACTCGATTTGAAAACTTAAAAAAATTCGAGCGACCTCTAAATATTAAAATTTTGACTTGAAATTTTTAGGATCTTCATGATTTTTCATGTAAAAAGAAATGAAATTACGAGAAAAAGCATTTGAAGAAAAAAAAAATCGATTTTTGACGATTTAGGAAATTTAAAAAAATTGTGAGCGACCTTTAAAAATTTTTTTTTTGAGCTGTCCTTTGAAGGGAACTCTTAAAACATAGTAAACTAACATATTTTCACACGAGACATGAAAAAAAAAAATAATCCTTTTTTTTGGGTCGCCCTAATATATATATATATATAAATATATATTAGGGTGTGCCAAAATGTAACTTCCGTGGAGAACCTTTTAAAATTAGAATTTTGAGTTCCGCTTTTAACGGGGGCTGCGTTTGGGCATTTCCTGAGATATTTTGGTGTGAGATGTATTTGATTTTCATAGAATTTTTTAACAGATGCTTAGTTTGGGCTTTTCCGGTGAAAATTCAAAATTTGGCCGGATGGGCCCAAACTAAGCTTCTGTTAGAAAATTCTATGAAAATTAAATGCATCGTCTTCCTCCAAATTATCTTAGGAAATGCATAAATACAGCCCCTATCAAAAGCGGATCTCAAAATTCCAATTTTAAAAGGTTCTCCACGGGAGTTACATTTTGGCACACCCTAATATATATATTTATATATATAATATAGTTCAATCTTCGGCCACACATGGGCGCTTCTGATCATCTCAGTTTTATGTTATTTTAATTTTTTTGTGATGAATGAGCTTTGAGACGTGCACTTTTAGATTTTCCAAACTTTTTTTTAATGGTTAAAACTTTTTTCAAATTTCATTCTAAGTGATGCTTAATTTGTAGATTGAAATTGGTCATGAAGGTCCTGGAGTATTCGTTTCGCGTGCACAATGGGAAACTGCTAACTCAAGGAATTCTTTCCAAAATATGGCAGTTTCGTTAGTAAGCTCATTTTGCGAAAATGAAATTTTTTCAGCGAGTAACTTGAGAGGTGGAAAAAGCAGGATTGATAAAAATGCCCAACGAAAACCAGGGTTGGATGCAACTATTATTTCAGCGATTACGGGTGAATTATTATTTCTTTATCATACGTAAAATTTTTGCAGCACTTGCTTTGAAAGTTTAAATTTGAATCACTCTTTGACGTTACAAATGTCCATTTTGATATTTAGAGAAAGTAAAGTAAGAAATGTCTTGGATCACATGTAATTGTTGGCCGAGGCGAAGCCGAGGTCAACAAACATGTGATCTGAGGCTCTCTTCTTTACTTCCCGTGGAGTGTATACTATTTTTTCGCTTGACGAAGGTAGAAAGGGGCAACTTCGATTAGTGCAGCGGGCCGAAAGTTGACGCTTTCTGCCCGTCGAGCAAAAAAATTCCTATCACAACATCGTAAAAATATCCAAGTTATCATAAGAATTTTAACTATGTTGACAAAGAAAATTTTCCTATGATAAAATAGGAAAATTTCCATAATTACATGGGCATTTTCACGATTCAACGTAGAAATTGATTATATATTGAAATGGAAGTTTTTTTTTCATGCTGATATTAAAAATTTTATTATTTAATTGTGATATATAAGGTTTATTTTATATTAACATAGGAGTTGTTCCTATGGTACACAGTCATTTTTCCAAAACTAGTTTAGTGAAAATGACTATGTGAACAAAATAATACTTCGTATGTTCACATATCTGATATCTACCAAGTAAAACTTGCCATGTCATCACAGGAAGTTTCCCCAAGTACATATAATAAAAATTTCCATATTATTGTTTCTTCCGTGTAGAGATGAGTGAATTTGACGATTGTAAGTATGATTCTAATTTGAAAGCTTATAACACATCTACTGAAGCAGTTACCTAGAGAATGTGTTTTTTTCTTTTTTGTTCAACTTTTTCGTATTAAAATATTCACACTTCATAATAAACTATTAAGTTTTTTGAATATTGATAATTCATATCTAATTCAGTAATGACTCAAGTAAATAGCACAAGCGTTAAAGTGTAACGCTATTATAATCTCCATTTCATTCTCCACTGTTCTCTGTTTCTTTTTTTGCACGACTCATGATGCGAAGCATCAGAGTGCTTTACGATGGAAAAATTTTTTCACCTTATTTCGGCAACTATTTTTATGATCATAGTCTTGTTAGTTCACGGAATCGATATTTTGCATACTTTTGCCAAGATAATTGAATGGAGATTAATTTGACAATTTTCGAAAATTGATTTAGTGCAATAGAAACGGAAAAAAACATCTAAATAGGTCAAAAAATTTTCCTGTCCGTCATCTATGAAACTCTGAAAACACTATCACTTGTGAAAAAATGCATTGATTGAGTTAAATTTTTTTTTTTAATTCTTTGAGTGAATTGTAGGTCACTAAATGCGAATGACCAAGTAATTCAGTGTCGTTTATGGACAATTAATAAAATAAAACAAAAACCAGAAAACTGTATATCTATATTGTAACGGGTGTTTTTTCCGCTCATTGGCCCCTTAATTAATTTAATAAAATGAAACAATACCTAGCAAAAATGATTCTAAATTAACAAGGGCGCCACCAGGATTTTGTATCTCGGTTCCTGGAACCGGAAACCAGAGCTGAGCTTATAATCTACAGGGAGAGAGAGTGGAATAAGGTGATCTGAAAGAAATAAATTTTTATTTAACAATCTATCGATATTTATTAACCATATAAAATAACAATTGATTATCACTCACGCACTCACACTACAATTAACAACTTAAGACTACATCCTTACTAACGGCTGACCAGGACCTCTTAAAACTAACAAAAATTCTTAATCCTACAGTACCCTCATATGGAGCGTCTATACTGCAGTTTCTAACTAAGTCGCGCTGTCCACCGGACCCTCACGCTCTATCAAAATTCTTAATCCTGACGGTACCCTCTTATGGAGCGTCTTTACTGCACTTTCTAACTAAGTCGCGCTGTCCACCGGATCCTCACGCTCTTAGACTGTCTGAACTGCTCTACTCGGCAAAACATCAACAAGTAGAGAATGTACACACTCACACACACATATCCCGCACGATCTTCACACACATAACCTGCTCACATACACACACTGGCTCTACTTTACTTTTTACTTCTGACTTATAAAATTAAACTCTAAAAATTACAACATTAATTTTTTATTGAAATTTTCAGTCATTATCTCGCAATTAAATCATAACCCATTTTCACAACTAATAATTTAATTCTCAAAAAAATCTACACTAAAAACCGACGCTTGAATTCATTCCAAATTATCCACAAATTTCATACTCAACATTAAATAAAATTTTAGGAACAATATTGCCGCAAAGTTTTACTCCAATTTCAACTCGTAATTTTATTTCTTAAATTTTGAATAAATTCTTAAGAATAATTCTTTGTGAAATTCTAACTAAATTTTCTCGGACGTAATCCACACTAATAAATAGTTTTACAAATAATTCCAATAAAATAATAATTTTAGTCTTCGATAGTTCAATGTATAAATGACCACGTGGAATTTTTCGATTTATATATAATTAATAAAACAATTTGTCTCAATATAAAATAAATTCACGGAAAATTATCCACGGGTAATTCGATCTCAATTGCGTCGAAGTTCAGTAGCCAATTCTCAATAAATTATATTAAGTAAATAATACTTTCTAGTAACAAATAATATTAATAAATGATAATTTAATTGTTATAATTTATAATAATAGTCCACTTGTTAATATTCTAAATTATTGCGTAGTGAAATTCACAAAGGAATTTGCGCGCTCAAAATGGACGCCGTTGTTCGTAGCTGCGTAGCACGTTTTGGACCTCGGGTACCGAATACTATGTTGTGTCGATTGGAACCTTCTTGATGTTCAGAATTTAATTAATAAAATAAATTTATTTAAACCAATCTAAGATGTTAACAATTATCAATTGGCCAAATTAACAAATTAATTACTCACGACTTCCAAACCCAAGAGGTCTAACGAATAAGAATTGATTACAATTAATCAATTATTTAATTATTATTAGGCAAAAAATTATAAACAATTGAATTATCAAAAATTTAATTTAATAATGAGAAGGAGTAAAATTGATGAGCCGGGTATACGACTTCCTTGGCTCATCAAAAATGTGAAAGTCTCAATACCTGGTTAAATTTGTGCTGAGGAAACTCTTTGTTCAAAACTGGTTTCCTTCTTGGACTTTTTGGCTGCTGATGTTGTTGAATTGAGCACTTCACTACTTCTAACTCACCGCAGCTACTCAACTGACCAAGAAACCTAAAATTTCCCCCGATTAATGCTAATGGGTCCCGAAGACCGAGACGCGCCAGTGCTGCGTCGAATAATTATCACGCGTGTGCGGTTTTACCGTCACAGGGTAAATAGCCCTGTTACAATAAATATTGTGTACATTTATCCCTCCAGTGGCGCTTAGGCATTATCGTGCTATTTTAGCTGTTTTATATATTTTTTCTTCACATTCTTTATTTTATTAATATTTTATAATTAAATGAGCATTATGAGTCGTGCAGTTTTGGATTTTCCGAACTTTTTTTTGTTTTTCCAAGTTAATAAAGTTTATAATTTTTATGAATATATTATAAATATAATGTGTATTATTTTAGGAACGGTCAAAAATAAATTTCCGGCAGATTACAAAAGAACTTTATTTGGTATGGCAATCAACAATTATTTGACTGATTTACGCCGGAAAAATAAAGTAGCTGCTGCTGCTGCTGTTGTTGCTGATGCTGCCGTTGGTGATGAAGGACAAAACCAACAAGGAGAATATCATTGCAATCTGGATTGCAATGTGATTGATGTTAAAATTAAAAATGTTAATGTTAAAATATTTTTGTCGTAACTATTAAAGACTTATGTGTGGGATTAACAGAATTGATATAGAAGAAGTGTCAAATAAATTCACAAAAATATTTAACGAATGACCTAAAATTTTTTACTGTATATTATAGTGAATTAATTGTTATCATTTCTGTATACTAATTAGGTTCACTTTTAATATGTATCATTAACCATTTAATTACTTTAATAATAATACTTACCATAATAAATTAAATAAAAGTTTGTTTATATCGTTAATTACTTCCAAAAAATTAAAATAAAATACCGTTACAGGTTATTTGAAATTTTACTGTTGACTTCAAGTCTTCAGTACACAACTAATTTTTTTTAGTAAAACTATCAAAAAAATTAGACGAACTGTTGACAAAGATGGTCAGTGTAATTCATTTTTCATATTTTTGCTATTTTTGAACTTTAAAAAAGGATCAAAAATATTTTTGCTTAACAAATTTGAATTCTTTTTCACATTCTGTCGTGATGTACAAGCACAGGTGTAAAAATTGTTAAAATAATTTTCAATACTCTTTTAAATGCTGATAGCTAATGGAGGGTTAATTTTAATGGATTAAATAAAAAAAAACGTACTCTAAGCCTTTTTTGATATTCTCAGTTCTACCGACAGAAAATCAAAAAATTTTATACAGTTTAGTATATTGTCACATATTAAAAAAAATATATTTTCAAATATAAATAAATGGAATATATAGCATCATATATAATACATCTATATTCTACTATATATGTTATTTTATATAAATAATATATTTTTTCAGTATAAAAAAAATATATTGTTAGCATATATCACAATATATAATGGTATATTATAATGTAGATACATGCTTTTAGGTATATAGCCGATTATTAAAAGCATATACCATATATATATGGGACACATATAATGCAAGACTTTATAACATTGTATAAACTAATTCGGCTAAAATCTCTAAATGATTATTTACAATAAAATATATATTGTATCATATATTTTTTAGATGCAACAATATATTGAGACACTACAAATGTCCCGATTTTATCAGCCTGGTGAATTACCACCCGAAATTTCCGTTACCGACGCTCGCTAAATTAATGTGTAGCTCCCGTAACGTCACAGGACGACACGAGGAGGGGAAAAAACGGTTACGAACCTCAAACCTTGAGCATTGATCGACACTTCGATCTATCCCCCGGTGTTAACCACTACGCTAGGTTTTTCATAGTCAAAAATTTACATACTACTATACTACTATTAGGTGACTACTCACCAAAATCTCAATTAATCTAAAAGTTTATTGTTTGATATAATATTCTTTATTATTTTCTATTGATATTATCATTTTTATATTAGGTGATTACTCACCACGTTCACTATTGTTACTATTGCATCAGCTATAATTTTAAGTATAAGTATTCTGTTTTATAAATATTTCGTTAGTTGCGTTACCGAGATATTATAAGTTTTGTTCAAAGTGTTGAATTGGTGTAATAAAATCAAGTTTTTATAATAATCCTTGTCACCGATCATCATTCATTGTTAAGACTATCAACATCTATTACCACTATTATTTATAATTTATCAGAGGGTCAGTCAAGGAATAAAGGGTCATCTTTGCAGCAAAAATATTGTAAGTAAGTAGAATAAATTAACTGGCTCAGGTGAGAATTTTTGTCGAAAGAATAAAATCATCATAAAACGGTTAACACATTCAGTAGTCAGGGAGCGGAACATCCCAGAGCAGCGTATCCCATTTTATAAAATTTAAGTGATTATTTGCCTATCCGCGAGGACTTAGTGACTTAAATAATTAAATTTTTAAATAAAGAAAAATTTAGTGTTTCAATATTTTCCCACATATTTTAACCATATATTATTTTTTCATATGGGATATGTGTGTAAATGATTGTGTGACACAGGGCTATATGCCCTGTTGATATATTTCACAAATGATAAAAAATAAACATATGTATTGATTGTTTAATGTACCACCCGCGATGGACATGTCCATCCTGGACAGTTATCATCTTATTGGATTTTATTCAATGAAGAGACTTAATATAAGAAATGTTTAACTGTTTCTGAACTCTCAAAGTTATCCGTATGAAAATTTAAATCTCAATGTAACATGATCGTATTATTGAATATAATCCAATGCGGAGGACTGTTAGAAAAATCCACTAATAAATTTTACATGAAATATATATGAAAATAGTCTTGCAAACTATTCGTAATATGATTGGTTAAAAAGTAATTTAATATACGTAAACGACACAATAATATATCATGAGCATTTAATATACTTTTAAGCTTACAGAAAATATACAAATCAGTACAGTATATACACGGTGCATTTTAATGTCAAACTCTCTCGCGTTGTATATTATATTAAGGCGCTAAATATTAAGGCGCTAAATTTAAGGCGCTAAATATGTACTTAGCATTTAAGTTTTGAGAGCGGTCGATTTAAAATTATCGTTGAATGTTCTGATGATGACATCTATCTACAGTCATTGAAGTGAAAACATTCATTAATTTCGAAGAAAGTAACACGCCCATTTGAGATAAAAAAAAAAAAAAAGTCACAGAAGATTCGACATATTTATTTGAGTGGCGCTGTAGTTTTGATCCGATAAATATTTACGAACGTAGCCTTTAATCTATTCGGCATACCAACTGTGATGTGTGCTCAAGTGTGGACATTCGTTCTTTCGTTCTTCAGCAATCGTAGGGGTTAGATCGCAGAAATAAAGTGGTTTGGCGTTGTGTAATTTCTTAACAAATATTCATAAAATTTCAAAATCTTAAAATGTCTGCGCAATCATTTATTGATAAATTTACCACTGATGAGGAAGTCGGAGGCTGGACCGCTGGAGATGAAACGATGTAATTATTTTTTATTTTTTAATGAAAAACTTATTAAAAAATCAGATTCATTCAGTTATCAAGTATAATATATTATTTTTATATACTGTTGTTCTTAACTATTTTATAATTTTTTTTCTAAAATTATTAATAATTTATCTTTTATTTGATATAATTATTCGATTATTAATCAATAACATATATTTCTCATTAATTTATGTACTTCAATTTAATTCTTATAGTAAATTTCACGGATATGTCGATGCTATAGAAGGTTTGACACACGTGGCGACTGCAACTAATCCGCGAACGCCATTATACAAAATAACAGTAAATAACGGTAGCAATTCACGAGTCCGCGTTCTCTTTTGGGCAGAACTCGCTAAAAAGTATTCAGCTTTGATTAATTACCGTGTGGTAAAGTATTTTTATTATTTTATTAATATATATAAAGAAAAAATTTTTATTTCATAATTGACATTAAAAATAAAAAAAAATTATTAATTTTATAATTAACTAAAGAATTAAATATTAAGCTAATCTTATAATTCCTTTACTCTTATAAGCTAATCTTATAATATAATGTGTTATTTTAGTTCATTAGCATTGTCGGCGCTAAATCAAAAATTAACGGGTATATTAGCCCAAAAGATGTCGTGTGTAAACTTTGTTTAGTAATCCAGTCTTCAACGGATATAACAATCAGTTCACTGAAGTATGAAAATCAATACACGTCTGGTACCATCGAATTGAAGGCTATTGAAGATTTAGAAGATGTTAATGCCATTGTCGGTAAGTTTTTTTTAAATTTAATGATTATTAAACACATTTACCAATTAATGTTGAATATTTAATATTTATGTTTTATATTATTATCTAAATAAATAACTTAATCTTGGGAATTTGGACAATATTCTAAATAAATAACTTAATCTTGGGAATTTGGACAATAAATAAAGATAGCAATTGTTATAATTTAACATCTTTATTTATTTACTGTCCAAATTCCCAAGATTAAGTTATTTAGATATTTTGAACATGGACGAGAACTTAAATATTAGTTTTATGTTATTATTTTAATTTTCCAGATGTTAAGGGCTTCCTTAAACAGGAATTTCGGCAAGCTTCCTCATATGGTGGTAGTTATGCATCGGGGGTACTGGTTGACAAAAAAGTGAGGTTACCTCTACGTGTCATAGGTTTCAACGTCGCAGATATCAGAAAATTCCCTAAAGGATGTTATTTAAAAGTCCGTGGTACAGCTGTCACACCTACTGGTAAGTTTACAATTCTAACAATATTATATCTATAAAATATAAATGACTTTTTTCTTTATATTATTATTATTATTATTATTATTATTATATATATTATATTATATTATTTATATTATTATAGACATATTGAAGTCGTTTAATTTAGATATTACATGCATATTATATGTTCATAAATTTAATTTAAATTTTATGCAATTTTTTATATGATCATAGATGGACCAACTCAAATGCGAGTGGACTCATTAGATGGCATTACCCGGGACAGTGATGTTATTCCATTAACACCAGATGAGCTTAGAGTAATGGGGATTACATCTCCGAAGAGGAAGTATGATTTCGACGATTCCGAAAACAAGAAGCGATTTGCCGAGTAATTCTTAGTTAAAGTAGCTCGATTTACAAGTACACAGTAAAAAATTTTTCTTTTAATAAATTTCATTCTAACTGCATGCATCAAGATTGTGTCAAAAGTTTTTAAAACTTTAAATCTTGCACACAAAAATTTATTCGATGAATTGGAAAATTTTTTACTGTGTACTAATTTTTTACTAATTTATTTACTAATTTTATTTTTATTGTGTTTCATAATTTTGAAACATATTTTCTTATGATTATTTTATTCTTATCTTTACATCAAAAAATTATGACTTAGTCATTAGCATAAATCTTATTCTTAAAGATAATTTAATTTTCAGTTGTTGTCTTATTACTATATTAAGACTAATAATATGTCAGTTTATTTTTTTATTTTTTCATAACTACACTTGATTCATTACTCATAGACAAAAATCATTAACGATATCTAATTATGAGTATTTACATCTTATATCTAATGTTAATAGATTTATAGATGATAGATAAAAAAATATTAGCACCATTGGGAAATTCTTATGTATATTTTACAAGTCATAAAGTATTATTAACTTAATCAGTCATCCTAATTTTAGAAAATATGAAAATATATGTATATGGATTCAACCCCTGGTGTCAATATTTTCGTTTAATATGAACAACTAATTTTTTATGAAGTGATAATAATTAGAATACTAATCAAATCTGTGAGATTAAATGTTAAGTTATATTAAAAATGTTAATAACTTCATTATTTATTATTAGATAAATAAGTGATATTAGATGATGAGTATTATTCGTTATCCGAGGATTATTAGTTGATAATGCGTGAAAAATATAATTAGACACATGCGTTAATGATCATATTAATTATTATGAAATTAAGTGTTTAAAAATAATAACAGTTTAATACGACCTAATATTACGTAATACTGAATCTGCCTTAAAGTAAATTATAATAATAATATAACAAGTATAAGACTTAAAATTTAACTTTTGTATTTTTAATATGTTTTCTTTAACAAAAAATTTACAATAAATATGTTCTTAAATCAAAAAATATTCGTACTTATTTATAATTTTGATTTGTTCTATGTTTTTAATAATTGAATAATAATTGTTTAATTATTGATTATAGTTTGTTCTAAAATTATTATTTTATTAATTTCACGTGTGGAATTTCTAAGTTAATTTTTTTATGAAATTAAACTAATGAAAAATTTTGTTTTTTTTTTTTCTTAATTTTACATGTGAAATTTTTTACGCATTTTTCTTATATCATTCAATTATTATTAAAATCCAAAAAGTCAGTTTTAATATAATTAGAATTAGGATATAAAATAATAATTAAAGTAAAAGATGCGAATAATTGAAATAATATAATTTATTTAAATTGAATTTTTGTATTATATACAATACAACAATTTCTGAAATATATACTCTAGAATATATGTTCATTTACAATTTATTTTAAATCCATACAATTCAATAATAATTTAAATTACAGCAAATTGCCGTGTAACGCATCATCAACGACATCTATGATATTTTATGAGATATTACAAATTAATTATACTAGAAATTTGAATAGCGCTGCGTGCGCACCTAAATTTTGACCAATAATGAATCGTGGCCCATTTTTTGCTTTTTTGCCAGTTTCGACCTTTGACTAACTTCAAGACTTTCATGTATTTTAATTTAGAGGATACATTAATAGGTTAAACTTGGTTATTATCACATTTATTTGGACTAATTGTCAACAACTCGACAAAATTGAAAATAATTTTAAATAATATATATTTATAAATTAAATTAACTACTATTTATCAGTCTGCGAGCTATTACTACATTCAAACCTGAAGGACTTACAATATTATAAATATAACATAATATAAAATATTGTAAATTATAAGGTACTTGACAAAATACTTATTTAATCGATATTCAATAAAAAATAATTATTGCACTAACTTTATTACTCTCTGATTTATTTTGCATCTATTACTACTAATTATTATTACTTTTGTTAAATTACTATATTATACTTTTGTTAAATTACTATATTATTTATAAAATTTTCAATGCATTGACACTTCATTTTTTGTTTTTCAGGTTACATTACTTGAAACAATTCCATAAAGCGAACAATTATAATTTCATCTTTGAGTGTATCAATCGTTTTTATGAACAATGTTAGAACTTTATATGCTTATTCAAAACTAAAGGGAAAAAATAATACGACTGTACATCGTCATATAGAATCTTCAGTCTCAATCTTAAGAAATCAATGGAAAATCTTTATAACAATTGACATGTTAATTATATTACTATTAAATTAACTAAATTTGAATCTTAAACCCCAACTTAACCATTACATAAAAATTTAACTTACATGAAAAATTATAACTACAACTAAAACTTTTATATTGAAAAACTACTATAACTATAACTAAAACTTCTATTTAAAAACTACTGTAACTATAACTACAACTTCAATATAACCTTACGACTTATCTATAATTATTTTAATCAAATTTACAGTAAAAATATAACAGTATACCTTTGAGATAATTTATGAAAATACTACTTAAACTACAACTACAATATAAATAATATATAAATATTAACTTACGATTTATCTTTAATAAAGTACTAAAAACTTTTATTAAACATTAACTTAACATTATTTGATAATTAAACTTGCAATAAACATATTATATAACAATAATCGAAACGTTTATTATAACATTACTACAAACATAACTACAATATAAATATTGACCTACGATTTATTTGTTTTAATAAATTAATTCAATTTTAAATAACTAAAATTTTTTTAATTATTTATTTATTAATTAAACACTAACTTGAATATTATATCTGAATAATTGAAGTGACAATAAAAATATTATAACATTAATTAAAACGACATTTATTTAAACACTACCATAACGAAAACTACAGTAGAAAGAGTAACTTAGAATTTATCAATTCAAATAAATTATTCAATTTGAAAACATACATTCCCTAATTACAACAATTGTAGTATAATTGTATAATAATATAACGGATTTAAATAATAAAATTGACTACAACAAATAAGGAAGTCATACAAACATATATTCAACACAATAAGTTCAAAAACAAATTGTTAATAATAAATACAACTAACTATATCTTAATTATTAAAGTAAATTTAACTTTTGTACGAGCAAAATCTATTTTTTATATTTATAGTTTTCATTACATTACAAATAAGCTGCATTCTTTCTTTTTATTATTATTTGTTGTTTTAATTCACAGTTTAAATATTATTATTGAAAAATTTAAGTTTACTCAAATATACCTGGATATTGACAAACTTTCATATCTACGAATTTTTCGATGTCATAATAATATTATTTAATAATAAATAAAATTTATAATCTTATTAGATATTTTTTTCTATTTTTGATATGTATTAAAGTACTATAAATTATAGAAAATACAATTTGATTAATTAAAAGTTTAATACAATATTTTTTTTATCTTCAACAACTAACTCGATTGTTGTCAATAATGGGACGTCGTAAAATTATACGAACAGCAGAGGAAGAAGCAAACATTAAACGATTACGATGTGAAAAAGAAAAAGAACGTCATCGTAATAAACGTATTATCAAAAAAACCAATTCATCTAATCAATCCTCTCATATTATATCACCTTTACATAATTTAAGCAAACATTATTCTGTTATAAATAATAATTCAGAACATGTTACTACAACATCTCCTAATAATACTACTTCATATCATATTAATAATACTACTTCCTTGGATTCTGCTTCATATGATGTTGTCAACAATATTATAAATGTTCCTTCAACGTCAAGTAATGCATCGTTGTTTAGGTACCCAAAAAATGATAATCCGGTTTTTAATCATATGCATCACGTTCCTTCACAATTAGAGTCATGTATAACTGAAACAATCTCTACATCTAACGTACACTTTAATTTAAGTTCCGATCATGATTATTGTTCAACAATACATGAAAGTTCTTCAACGTCAATTTCTACATCATTTTTAGTATCAGCAGAATCAGAACAACGTCATTCGGAGAATAATCATGACTCTCCACCTTGTAATGAATCAACAAAATTTCGATACTTTCAATTTGATCATAATTACAGTCAACCTGGCGAAGAATTTCATGAGGAAACTTTTACTAATGATAACAATTTAAATCAAAATCAGCCGTTAGACCAAAGAAATGAAAATAACTTACTAACAACAAATAACAGTAATGAAATTCAAGAAAATTATATTGGAAATATGTCGGTTAAATGTTGCCATTGTAATGCAAAACATTTTATTGCTGAAAAAGTTACTAATAAATATAATTCTTTTAATGATTGTTGCCGTCATGGCGAAGTAGATTTAAACCAAAAAGATCCTCCAGCATTATTAAAATCATTATTTTCAGGAACTCACGAGAAATCACAAAATTTTTTCGATCGCATTAGAAATTTTAATAGTTCATTCTCATTTGCTTCTTTCAATGCTAACTTTACAAATCTTTCTTCTCAAAGAAGGGGGCCATATTGTTTTAAGATTCAGGGACAGATATATTATCAAGTAAACACCTCATTATATCCGTTGCCAAATGAATCTCCCAATTATGGACAATTATTTATTGTAGATTCTTCTGAAGCAGCAGAATATAGGTCGGAAAGAAATGTAGATTGCAACGTAGATCTTTTAAAAGAAATTGATTTGACTTTACGTGAACATAACGTTTTCGCAAAGTCATATCAAATGATGAAAGATGTGTTAAAAGAAAATTCTATAATTGATTTGGAAGGAAATACAGTTGAACCTGAATTAAATTTACTTTTTACATTAAAACCTGGGATGGATGCAAGGAGATATAATTTTCAAAGAGTAAATGAAGTTGCTGCAGTTTTTTTAACGACTGCAGATGGTGAAATTCCAGAATCATATGTTACAATTCAAAATAAAACAACTAAGTCGTTACAATTTTTAAGTACTATGGATCCTAATACTGACCCCTGGGTTTATCCTCTTTTTTATCCGTATGGTGAACAAGGTTTGCATGCTTCTATATCGTATAAAAATAAAACTAATAGAAGAGTAACTCGCGCTGATTATTATAAATATAAGTTAGCAATCAGAGATAACTTTAATGTTTTTTTAATGGGACGTCGTTTGTCACAACAGTGGATAGTTGATAGTTACGTTAAAATTGAAAGAGATAGATTAAATTATTGTAAATTTAATCAGAAGAAACTTCGAGCTGAATCATACCAAGGTTTAATAGATCATTTACAATTGCGAAATTCGAATAATAATACAAGCTCGAATATAGGAAAAATTATTGTCTTACCATCAAGTTTTACAGGTTCTCCACGAAATATGATGCAACATTATCAAGATGCAATGTCTATCGTTCGTACATTTGGAAAACCTGACTTATTTGTTACAATGACATGTAATCCAAAATGGCGTGAAATTACAGAAAACTTATTACCAGGACAAAGTGCTTCTGATAGACCTGATTTAGTTGCACGTGTATTTAACATTAAAAAAGATGCTTTAATTAATATGATAGTAAAACAGTCTATTCTCGGTACAGTCATTGCATACAATTGGGTAATAGAGTTTCAAAAACGCGGCTTACCTCATCTACATATGTTAATAATATTAATGAACGGTAGTAAAATAAAGACATGTGAACAAGTTGATAAATTAATTTCTGCAGAAATTCCGGATTCTGTAAATAATCCAATTCTATACGATATTGTAACAAAAAATATGCTTCACGGTCCTTGTGGAGATTGGTGTCTTATTAACGGGGTTTGTTCAAAAAAATTTCCTAAGAATTTTCGAAATGAAACAAACATGGATGAAAATGGATATCCACACTATCGCCGTGAAGATAAAGGAATAACAATTACACGAAACAATCATGTATTTGATAATCGACACGTAGTACCGTACAATCCAACCTTATTACAAACTTTCAATTGTCATATTAATGTAGAAATTGTATCCTCAGTCAGAGCAGTTAAATATTTATATAAGTATGTTTTCAAAGGTCATGATAAAGCAGCAATAACGATAAATGGTACTTTACCAAATACTACAGGAGAAACAAACGTGAACGATCATCATCCTTCTCGCAATGGAAATGATAGTAATATAAATGACCATAACGAAATTCGTAATTTCGTAGATGCTCGCTATGTTGGTCCTGTAGAAGCTGTTTGGCGAATTGTATCAAAAAATTTACAAGATAAAAGTCATTCAATAACCCGCTTACCGGTACACTTACCTAATCAACATAGTATTACCATTAATGATGATTGTGACGATATTGAACTTCAAGAAGCATTACAAAAACAATCAATGTTAATAGACTACTTCAAATTGAATGTACGTGATTCTAATGCTTGGCAGTACACTTATAGTGACATACCACTTCATTATGTTTTTAAAAAAGATAATAATTCAAAAATTTCATGTTGGCAACCCCGCAAGAGACAATTCAACGTTATAGGACGAATGTATTCAATAAGCCCTACTCAAATTGAATTATTTCATCTTAGACTACTGTTAATTCACATTAAAGGTGCCACAAGTTTTGAGAATCTTAGAACAGTAAATGGAGTCATTTATGATACTTTACAACTGCCTGTCTAGCAGCCGGACTCATTGAAGATGATCAAGAATGGCGAAGAACTTTATTGGAAGCAGTTATATGGATGATGCCGCGACAATTACGTTGTTTATTTGTACGTATATTAATTCACTGTCAACCACTTCAGCCAAATGAATTATGGAATGAGTTCAAAGAAGCTATGTCAGAAGATTATAGTAGAAATTTAGGAATAGAAAAAGGAGAAAAAAAAGCCTACATATACATCAATTCAATGCTTAATCGTGAAGGGTACAGCCTTTCAGCATTTCCCGACATGCCACAAATTAACGAAATCGATATAGAAATAATTAACCAAGAACTATTACAAAATCATTCCCAAGGTAGTTCACAATCTTATTACAATCAACTTAATATTCAACAAAAAGAAGTAGTCGATCATGTAATGACATTAATTAACGATGAATCATTAAATACATATCCAAATTGTATTTACATTGACGGCCCTGGTGGTTCTGGAAAAACTTTTATTTATAAAACATTATGTCACATACTCAAAGACCAAAATAAAAATGTTTGTACTATGGCATATACAGGAATTGCAGCAACGCTCTTACCTAATGGAAAAACTGTACATAAAACGTTTGGTTTACCTGTACCAATGTTCTCAGATTCATCTTCACATATAAAACCGAATTCTAAACAAGGACAATATTTAAAAGAAACAAACGTTTTTATTTGGGATGAAGCCCCAATGGCGCCCAGATACGCATTAGAAATAATAGACCGAACTTTACAACATATTATGAATAATAACATTCCTTTTGGTGGCAAACTAATGATTTTAGGAGGTGATTTTCGACAATTACTTCCAGTTCAGCCTAATGCAACTAGAAGTGAAATAATTAATCTTTCTATAAAATTTAGTTTTTTATGGAAGCATTTCCGTATATTTTCATTAACTCAAAATATGCGAGCATTACCGGAAGAGATTGAGTTTGTAAAGTTTTTGTTAAATATTGGTGATGGATCTTTAAATGACGCAAATGATGAAATAAATCTACCTGACACGTGTTATACATCAAATGATGAAAATATTGTAGAAAATATATACGGTAGAATAATCAGAGGTAAACGCTATGATGAACTTTCTACAGTAGTTATTTTATCGGCCAGAAATATAGACGTCGATGTGATTAATAAAAAAGTAATTGAACTTTTAGATATATCAACAGAAAAAATATATTCAGCTATTGACAGTACTGAAAATTGTGACGTCGGAAACATGGATGATGCTATTTTACCTGAATATTTAAATACTTTAAATCCCCCTAATTTTCCGCCATATGAGCTTCAATTACGTAAGTACTCAATAGTGATGTTAATCAGAAATTTAAATTTAAGTGAAGGTCTTTGTAACGGAACAAGATTAATTATTTTAGAGTTAGGGAACAATATTTTGAAGTGCAAAATTTAATCAGGTGACAAATTTGGAGATATTGTATTTATTAATAGAGTAACATTATATTGCGAAAATATATATCCTTTTTCGTTCAAAAGACGACAATTTCCCATTAAAGTAGCGTTCTGTATGACTATTAACAAAGCACAAGGTCAAACGTTTGAAAAAATTGGAGTTGATCTCACGAAAGATATTTTTAATCATGGTCAACTGTACGTTGCTTTTTCGCGAGTCAGGTGTTGGTCAGCTTTACAGGTGTATTTCACTCGTGGAAAGCAAGATAAAATTGTTAAAAACATTGTTTATAAAGAAATTTTTTTATAAATTTTATTACTATGATAAAATGTTTTTTTTTTAAATTTAATTTCAACTACTTTTTTTTTTAATGAAGCGAAGTCATTATAAAAATGGTATTTATGTAAGTTTAATAGAATTATTTATCTCTTTGCATTAAAATCATAATTTATTTTATCCCATAAAATCTCAAGAAGATATTACGAATTATAAATTTTCTATTCCTATTAGTTTCTATAAATCGACTTTACAAAATATACTATTTTAATACTGAATAAATATTAAGTATAAAAAAAATTATATACAATTATTAACAATATTATAAATAAAAATGTTCTAATATAATTAATTATTATAATTATATATTATAATTTTATATGATGATTTTTATATACAAACATTTGATTGTGCGAAGTCTCGCGCCGTGGATCTCACGCTCCTGAGTTGGACTCGCTATCCGTTTTTTTCTTTCGAACTTATTGAATAAAAAAATACAGTATAATGTCAGTAGAAAACGAAAATTAAAAAACTTTTCTAAATGTTACCAAACTTGAAGAAAATTAATACATATTTATATTTAAAATAAAAGTTTTAGATGCTAAGTATCATTTACATTTTCGCAAATTATAATTATCTATATATTAAAACTTTTTAATTTTGACTTAATTGTTCATTTATTGTTGTAAGTTAACATTACATACTATATTTTATTAGAAATAGTGATATCAAAAAAGAAAATAAAATAATTGAAAAATTTTAAATCAACAAAAAGTTAGAGCATAAAAAAACTCGAATAAAAATAAATTATGCTTATTTGGTGTACATGATATACTAAGTTAGATAAAATGCATGAACATCAATCATGCAAAATTTTTTTTTTTAATCTTTTCATTCTTTGTTGATTTTAATAAAATTTGTTTATTTATCTATATTTAATTTTTTTTAGATTCCACTATTTTTTATCAAGATAACAATTTTTTTTTTACTTTTACATCAAAAGTAGAACATGTACTTAGCAGCACATTTTATAGTGAAACTGTTTTTAGGCAGATTTCGTTATTTTTCGTAAAAATTACAATTTCTACTATTTTTTCATTGACAGTTAAAAACGTATCCTTCCCAGCAAACTCAAAAGTAACACTACTTTTTAACGAATATATCTTTCTAAATACAGCTATACAACAGCTGATGTTACATTCAATGTTTGTTTTTTTTTTTTTTTTTTTTTTTTTTTTTTTTAGTTAATAATTAATTTCATCGATAGCGTCAAAGACAAATTAATTTTATTCCAAATACAAAGACTAAATTATAGGAATATAGCCGTAACTATATACCTTATTAGTATTTGTATACCGCTGTAAGGTCGTTATCATGTATAACTTACTTAGTATTTTAATTTAAATATATTACAACATGATTGAAAAGATACAAAAAAAATTCATAACAATTTATAAAATTAAAATGAACCCACGTGATCATAATCATAACTATATTATTATTATTAGTTGTTACGATATATGACTCACCCTCTAATTTGGTAGTAACCGAAATGTGATGGTAAGTAAAGGTGCGTTCCACTAAGCGCTCAAAACGATCGCGCGCTACGTGTATTTTGGTCGTTTTTAACGCTTAGTTGAACGCACCCTAAGTCACGTAATGAAACTTGACTTTTACATTTACAACTTGACTATTACATTTAACTTTTACTTACACAATTTAGCTGACATTACAAATTTTTTAATTTCTCCTTTTGCATCAAAAAATTTATAATATCACAAAACGTGCACAAGCGTTTTTAAATTTTTTATCATTAAAATAGTATTCAAAAAATTGTTAAAAAGATATGAGATTTTAAAAGAACCAGACATTAGGCATAAGAAAAATTATAAGAAATTGCTTAAATATTAATATCACTCGCGCGCAAATTATTCCTAGTAACATAAATATGTAATGAAAACGAAATACAACAATAATAGTATATTACACACCTAGGGAAGTAAAGTAAGAAATGTCTCAGATCACATGTAATTGTTGGCCGAGGCGAAGCCGAGGTCAACAAACATGTGATCTGAGGCTTTCTTATTTACTTCCCGAGGAGTGTATACTATTTTTTTGTCCGACGAAGGCGGAAAGCGGCAACTTAGTTTAGCGCAGCGGGACGAAAGTTGCCACTTTCCGCCCGGAGGGCAAAAAAAAAAATTAAAATTATTTAATGTTTATTTAGTTACATCATTCCACTTTACATTAGTATTATTTACTCTAAGTAAGTTTCTTTTTTACAAATTAATTTTTTCGTCGAAATTCATAACAATTTTTCCTAATTGGATAAAGCTAGAGACCATAAAAAACTTCATCAAGTTTTTCTTCTATTAGAATATGCTCCTTGCAGCATTAGTAGTTTTCAATTAATTTATTTCTTCGTAGATGGTCTTGTAATTCACTCCAAATATCACTTATTTGATCTGGAGTGACTCTGAGGAGAAATTTTTTATCCAGACATGCAATATGCATGGCATGCATCTTGGATAAATATATGAGGTTGTAGAAAACTTCAATGGATTTTTCATGTAAAGCTTCAGTACTCCAAAATTCAATTATCCATTGTTAAAGTCGTTGAGCAGCTTTATAGGCACAATCCTAAGTTGATGTCATCAAATGATGACTTCGATTTTCACAGCGAAAAGTTTGATAAGACTTGATTGCGTTAATAGTGTAAAAACGCATAATTGCAATGTATATGATTGGTGTAGTTGCATCTATCATTATCACACTAAGCCATCTTGCTTTTTCAGTTTCATGCGTGTATGTAATACGTGCATTTATTGTTAAATCTCTGATGATTTCTTTTATAAGGTGATATGATGTTGTAATCGAAGTCTTTTATTACTCTTTCCTTGTTAAAATTATCGGATGGTAGTTTAAACATGAAATATCTGCATTTATTGGTTTCATTGTTGAAAACACTTCTTGAGATATTAATTGCACAGAGTTCTTTTACTATATACTTTCCATTAGCTTGTTCAAAACCAGTTGTTTAAATTATTATAATAATTTAATCTCCATTTCGTTCACTTTTTAGTCAAACGCTTCTCCAGTGTAGCTTATTTTATAATGATCGTAATAACTTAAGCAAATTCACGAGATTAATTAATAAAGATGCTTAAAGTTGAATAAATAGAGAGCAATTTAAAATAGTCTGGAGGTTCTGAGTTATTGTCAGCATTCATTCTAGAGTCTGGATAGACTAAATGTTTAATAGCATCATATGCACAA
This sequence comes from Cotesia glomerata, assembly GCF_020080835.1. Classification (NCBI taxonomy): domain Eukaryota; kingdom Metazoa; phylum Arthropoda; class Insecta; order Hymenoptera; family Braconidae; genus Cotesia; species Cotesia glomerata. Next base: position 18,094,556 of record NC_058158.1, on the reverse strand, counting down.
CTGAGAGACTTAAGAAAGTTTTTTTATTATTTCTCTAATGTTTGAGTAATTCGATAAGCTCATCGAGTGGGTCTACAAGTTAAATTGTGCTAGGACAGACCGTCAAGTCTCTAAGAACATCTAACAAATCGTGGTTTTTTGATAATAAATTCAATACCAAACACTTTGAAGAATTAATATACAATAATATCACCCGTTAAACTACTTTACACGATGAAAAAATTTTTAGAATTGTGGATATCCAGTGAGTATTGTTGGGTCTTATAGCTAAATCTCCGCCAAGAAATTGGTGGAAAACGGGAGTAATATTAATAAAAATTGCTGAATAATAAGATTCCTATAAGATGAATTAAAAAAATATAAAAATTCGTGAAAAAAATATACATTTTATGTCAAAAAATAAGTTAAATATGTCAGTTAATCAATACAAACCACATTTTTCAAGAAAATTTGGTGATCAATTAATAAATGTCAATTTCCACATATGTGCTGTCAATCATAACAAGAAACAGCGAAATTTCCCATTTCACCCACTCAACTCCTCACGCTTTCACGCATCCAAACAGTCGCCCAACTTTTTTATATTCCTCCGATCACAACTACATAAGACCCCTCACTCAACCTCAACCACTCCACTTACCCATCGCTGAGCAGACCCCAAAAATGGCCGTTAATATATACGATCTCCCAACGTCGATAATAAAGAAAGAGGTGCAACCAACAAAAATTACTCGTTGATATGGAAGAGCGCAGAAATTAATGCAGTCGTCTAGGAAGATTGCTAACACCGGCACACAAAAAAAAAAAAGTTGTCTGTACTTGGGACGCGCCACATATATTCCCATGTAATTTGACCCGCTGAACCCGAATTTGAGGTCCGTTTGGCCCCTACACCCTAGGATTTTGAGAAAACTGTAAAAAACCGAAAAAAAACGGGAAAATTGGGGGTTTTGGTGATTGAAAAATTTTTTTAGATTCTAACTATGCATGATTTTCATGTATTTCGATCTGCTTTATACTTATCTGAAGTGTACTCAGACCAGCAGCCATTAAAAGTCTAAGTAAATCCCGAAAAACCCATGAAAATTGCGAAAAAAACAAAAATTCCCAATATTGTGATAAAAAAATGTATTGAGCTAAATATATGATGATTTTCATGTAGGTTTATCGACGACATATAAATCTCCAACTTTTATAACTCAGACGTCTCGAAAACATCAAACAAATGTGCAAACAACCACGAAAATTTGAAAAAAATCAAATGTAATATAATAAAAATCGAGTTATTATTCAAAATAAATAAAAAAATCATATCATTCGATCTGTGATGCATAAAAAAAAAGTATTTCGTCTTAAGACTTAAAAAATTAATTTTTCGGAAAATATCATCAAAACCCTTTGGATTTGAATTTTAATTCGTTCTCCGCTTATATCTCACCCTTTTATCTTCAAACGTCCTGCATAAAGGGTTTCTCTTTCGTTTCCTCTCTTCTTCGGGTAAATCTCTCTTCAGAGTCCAACAATGATCTACCATCATATTGACATCCACTCATGTTTTGATGGAATGTTTCTTCTCTTTCTTCACTGAAATTACCAAGATTTTCAGGAAAGTGTGAAAGATGAGATTGTAAATAGTGCAATTTTGTATTCACATTCCCTAAAAAATTTCGAGATACTTCCTTAAAACTTCCCAAGCTGCTCTCTCAATCTTGTGCATCTCATACTCAAGATTAGCATCCTGGAATTGAGTCCGAATTTGGGGTACATAAAAATTCCTTCTTTCAATTTATTGTCACTTATAGCTGGAAATTTTTCGTCCAAGTACTTAACACAGTTGCCATTTTTATCGAGAGCTTTGACAAAATGCTTCATAAGGTCAAGCTTGATATAAAGTGGTGGCAGCAAGTACTTGTAAGGATTAATGAGAGATTCTCGCATAACGTTGTGAGAACCATGATTCAAATTCTTTCTTGTTGGCCGTTCTTTTCTACTGTAGGGAATTTTCCGATCGTGACTATCCTACAAACATACAAGAAGGGATATATTGTGAACCAGATTGTTGGCTTAACTAGTGTAGCAATTTTCAGATCACCACAAACTTTTCAATGATTTTTGGTCAAATGAGCTACTGGAGTCGGTGCTTTGAGACTTCGCTTAGCAAAAGCAATGAAAAACTTTCACTCCTCGTCCTGAAAGTGTTCGGCTTTAACTCATCAATCAAACTTCTTACATCTGAACAGTCCACTAATGAATTTTCGCCGTTTTAAAAATGTTATCAGATTTTTTTTCCCTATCACGATAAAAATAAGCTGTTCTATTTTTAGTTAATAAATTTTTTTCTTTTAAGCTGATGTTTCAGGGTTTTCACTTCTAGGAACTTTTGGGCTCAGAATCGATTTCTTGCTTAAATGCTTGTGCCTGTAACCAGGGCACCTCCACGTGGTGACGGCGGGCAACAGGACCGTCTGGCATAGTCCCTGGGTTAACGGCTTGAATGCCGTCATGGCAGGCACAAGTAATAAGTGTTTTACGATGCAGGGACCCGGAATCCCAGTATCGGCGTCTGGTCAGAGTGAGAAAGCAGGCTCGCAGGCGTCGTCATCAAGTGACTGCAGCTCTTCATTAGTGGGTGACTTGGCTTCTGAAGCGTTTAATATGACAAGAAGTGTCTCTCACATATGTAACAAAAACTCCAATTGCTTCTGTTACATATGTGGAGAATTTGAAGTAACGAAAAGTCGTAGATCTTTTTCAAACAAATTGAAAAATGTCTACGAAACCTGCTTCGGTATCCAGATTACGAACTGGGAAGCAACTTGGGTACCACATTCACTTTGCAATCGGTGTCACACGATGCTTACTCGTTGGGGGCCGACGAACAGTAAACAGTGCTTGGGATGCTCCAAACCTGTGATTTGGTCTGCACCAACGAGTCAAAAGCTGCTATTTTTGCACGACGGAAGTTTCAGGTTTTTCTTCGACAACCAAACATAAAATTCAATATGCCAACGTAACATCAGTTGTGCCAGCAGAAAAAGTTTTGAATGTCGAAGAACCTGCAGCTCCTGAACCAGTGAATGAACATGAAGAGATGGAAGTTGAAGATAACTTTGAAGAAATCGATCCTGAACCCGAAGAGATCCATTCTGAGGATGAAGAATACATCCCGAGTGGTGTTCCTAGAAGTAAAGACCCTGAAGTCTTCGATCAACTTGAATTGAATGACCTTGTACGAGACTTAGGACTATCTAAGGTAAAAGCTGAACATTTAGCCTCAGCTTTAAGGAAAAAAATTTATTAGCTAAAAATACAACAGCTTATTTTTATCGTGATAGGGAAAAAGAGTTCCGGAAGTATTTTACAAAAGACAGCGAAAATTCATTTGTGTACTGTTCAGATGTAAAAGGACTGATCGATGAGTTGAAGCCAAACACTTACAAAGACGAAGAATGGAGGCTTTTTATTGACTCCTCTAGGCGAAGTCTTAAAGCTGTGCTTCTTCATAATGGAAACTTATTGGCACCGATTCCAGTAGCTCATTCGACTAAACTAAAGGAGACTTATGACAATTTACAGGTTGTATTAGATAAAATAAACTATTCAGAACATCAATGGAAGGTTTGTGGTGATCTGAAAATTGCAACAATATTGCTAGGCCAACAATCAGGGTTCACAAAGTACCCCTGCTTCTTATGTTTGTGGGATAGCCGAGACCGAAAGAATCATTACATTCAAAAAGAATGGCCAACAAGAACAAATTTGAATCCTGGTTCTCACAATGTTACGCGACAATCTCTAATTGATCCTTCCAAGTACTTGCTGCCCCCACTTCATATCAAGCTTGGCCTTATGAAGCAATTTGTCAAAGCTCTGGATAAAGATGGAAACTGTTTTAAGTACTTGGGCGAAAAATTTCCAGCTATAAGTGACGCTAAATTAAAAGAAGGAATTTTTGATGGACCCCAAATTCGGACTCTATTCCAGGATGCTAATCTTGAATATGAGATGAACGAGATTGAGAGAGCAGCTTGGGGAAGTTTTAAGGAAGTATCACAGCAATTTTTAGGGAATACGAAAAGTGATAACTACGCAACTTTAGTTGACGAGTTGTTATACAACTATAATACTTTAGGTTGCTTAATGAATACAAAATTGCACTATTTACATTCTCATCTTTCACACTTTCCTGAAAATCTTGGTGATTTTAGTGAAGAGCAAGGTGAGAGATTCCATCAAGACATTAGTGTGATGGAAAAACGATATCAAGGAACGTGGGATGTAAATATGATGGCAGATCATTGTTGGACTCTGAAGAGAGATTTACCCGAAGAAGAGAGGAAACGAAAGAGAAACCCTTTATGCAGGACGTTTGAAGATAAAAGGGTGAGATATAAGCGGAGAACGAATTAAAATTCAAATCCAAAGGGTTTTGATGATATTTTCCGAAAAATTAATTTTTTAAGTCTTAGGACGAAATACTTTTTTTTATGCACCACAGATCGAATGATATGATTTTTTTTATTTATTTTGAATAATAACTCGATTTTTATTATATTACATTTGATTTTTTTCCAATTTTCGGGGTTTTTTGCACATTTGTTTGATGTTTTCGAGACGTCTGAGTTATAAAAGTTGGAGATTTATATGTCGTCGATAAACCTACATGAAAATCATCATATATTTAGCTCAATACATTTTTTTTTTATCACAATATTGGGAATTTTTGTTTTTTTCGCAATTTTCATGGGTTTTCGGGATTTACTTAGACTTTTAATGGCTGCTGGTCTGAGTACACTTCAGATAAGTATAAAGCAGATCGAAATACATGAAAATCATGCATAGTTAGAATCTAAAAAAATTTTTCAATCACCAAAACCCCCAATTTTCCCGTTTTTTTTCGGTTTTTTACAGTTTTCTCAAAATCCTAGGGTGTAGGGGCCAAACGGACCTCAAATTCGGGTTCAGCGGGTCAAATTACATGGGAATATATGTGGCGCGTCCCAAGTACAGACAACTTTTTTTTTTTTGTGTGCCGGTGTAATCTATCACAATCTCATGTCGGCAATGCAGATCCCTGTCATGGTTCCAGGGTCCCCCTTGTTTTACTACTGTGAATCTTTTTTTTTGCCTAATTACGTGAGTATTCTTTGAAAAAAATTGCTACATACAAATTTCGGTCAGAACTACTTGTATCATATTTAATTATCAAAAGTAGATAAAAAGCAAACGCTCTAGAAAAAAAAAATTATATTGAAAGCATTAATCCAGCTGAACTTTTTGATGAGTTTTCTACAACTAAAAGAAAAAAAAGTATTTGATTTTTGGCACATCCAAGTACATATTCACATACAGAATTATACATAATTATGACCACTGTAATCTATTTAAAATCAGTATCCATCACTTCATATGTTTATTGAACTAGAATATAAGTATGAGCAAAATAGTCAAAAATTTATTTATTGAAGTATAACTATCAATAATGTAGTGAATAATAATAGTCTATTTCTAAGATAATGATGCTTGTGGTTGTTGAACTTATAATCATCGGCTTATAATCATCGTTTTCTCTCTTCAATTCTTCCCAAATTTGGAAATGACGGTTAGGGCACTTCCGTTCCTTTAATCACCCTGCAAGCTTCCGTGAGGTTGTCTCTGTTGAACATAATTGAAATAATTAGTTAGTTTAATAACAATAGTTATTTTTTAAGTAATTATTTATAATTTCTTGTGAAATTAAAGACATCGGTTCCATGATAATTGATCCCCGTACTTAAATACCACGACAACTGTCCCTACGTCAAGTGATCCAACTGAGAACTGATCCCACTGACAACTGATCTCATCGACAACTGATCCCACCCACCATGTTGTGTCCTTTTATCAAGGATGCTGAGTGTAGTTGTACTAGATGTAGAATAGAATAATAATTCATTTCTTTCCAAATGGGGGGCTTCGCCACTCAATCATCACCGCGGCTCCACCCCGGACCCCTCTGAGGCTTCGCCACGAACCTCGATAACTTTTGTGAATGGGGGGCTTTGCCCCCCAACCCCCACTGGGGCTTCGCCCTGGACCCTGCTAAACCTTGGAATCATATGTCGGCGGGATCATTTGTCGGTGGAATCAATTAACGCTGGGATCAAATTACAGGTATTAGTTGTCGCCGTATTAAATTCTAGGGATCATTTAACGTGACACCAAGACATCGTATGTCAATCTAATGCAGCAAACGTTAATATACCAAAAGTTCGTTTAATGCTGTTTTCGTACTATCACTAATTATTGGTTCTTTGCACTTCTAGATATTGAGAACATGCAGAATTTGATTTATAATGTCTAAAAATTCAACATAAAGTGGCAAAAATTAGTATTTACGATGGTTCTCGAACAAACAAGAAATTATTTTGTAAACCTTAAAAACCAACAGGTAATTGAAAAAAATGCAACAAATTAAACAATTTTCAAAACGACAGATTTGTTGAGGAATGCATTGTGTAGAGAAGCTACATAAAATTTATAGGCTTATAAAATTTGCAGATTTATAAGTGATTTTTCTGAAAAAATTTGCAAGTAAATAAGGTATTGTACACCAAAGGTAGAGATTAAATGCCTCAGAACTCACTTAAGCATTATTCATTGAATTCGAAGAGAATTGCTTTATGACTTTAAATTTTTACTATAAACTAGCATCCCAACCAGTATCGATGGCCATTAAATAGAATAAATACATTTTTTTTTTAATTTTTGAATGATTTGATTTCTAAATTTCAACAGTAAGGATAAAAAAATAATAACAATCTACCGTAATTCATGGCTAAATTTGTCATTAAAGACAATTTTGGTTACTGGGGAAATAAAGGATAAAGGAAAGGGGGGACCTTACTAAGTAGGATTTTTCTGATTTCCAGTAACTGAAAAAATAATTCGGACAGCCCAGAACGAGACGCGAACCTGGATTAATAAGTTACGTGCAAAAGGCGCGTAACTCTACCAGGTAAGCTATCCTAGACACTATTCGTAACTACCATTCAGTCACCTAATAAGACCTACCGAATAATAAACTCCACCGTCCATCTTACGGTAAAAAGCAATAATTCATAGCTAAATTTGTCATTATAGACAAATTTAGGGACTGGGGAAATAAAGAAAAATGGAAAAGGAGGGACCTTACTCAGTAGGATTTTTTTTTTATGTGAAACATCTATAGCCGCACGTAAAACCGAATTCTGGCGTAGCGACGCATGCCGTGGCGACGCGTCGCCACGCTATATGATGGTATATATATATACAGTCTATATGCAGTAGTTTGTACGGTGTGGTGACTCTCTCTCTCTACACTACTCTATCTCTCTCGCTACACTGAGCTCGGATACCTATAGTGTATACTCCGTAGTGTACACAGTGTTGTTTACTACAGTACATATAACATGTGTTTTACTTGAAAACAAATTATTTTTTTGATAATAAAATGTCTGACCGTGATAATTTAGAGAGTGAAAGTGATCAGCCTCTTGCAAAAAAAGCAAAATCACACTATGACACACTATCAAGTCATCAGTAAGTTAATTATATTTTTATAATTAAAGTATGCAATTATCTGTGCATTAAGCACGCGTATATTTGGTGTGTTTTGAGCGCCAGTAAATGTAAAATCTACTCTCTTGGTAGATTAAAATTCACATAAACTTCATTGCATATAATGTTTTTAAATTAATTATTAATTTTAATTTCATTCTTATTGGAATTAATACATTAAAACAATTGCTTAGAGAATGAATTACGTATATTAGAGAATAGATTTACCTATAGCTACGCTTAAAAACTTGGGAGCAATAGCCAAAAGAAGAGAAAATATCATGAGTAATGATCGTTTTTGCGAACTCATGAGAAGCGCTAATGAAAAACAGAAAGATTTGCTGCTACACGTCATTCATCACAATTTATCTGCAGAGAGATCACCTTAACAATTATTTTTTACTGGACCAGCTAGATGTGCAAAAACCTTTGTAATAAAATTGATAATGGAAGTATATAACAGATTTTCTGATAATGATGGGTTCTGCAATTTATACATTACGTGTGCTTCGACTGGTAAAGCTGCAGTAGCTATTAACTGAACTACTGTTCATACTGCATTGAAAATATCATTGTCAAAACTAATGCCGTTGTCAATAGAAACAGCACAACAATATCGATGCTTATTTAAATATGTCAAAGTTTTAATAATTGACGAAATCAGTATGATTAGTGCCGAGCTCTTGAACCAAAGAGACGCAAGACTAAAGCAAATAACCGGAAATTTTGATGAAAATTTTGGTGGTCTAGACATTATGTTTATTGGAGATTCGCGACAATTACCTCCAGTCCGTGCAACTCCAATCTATAAGCAGTCTAAACAACGGATGATTGGACCCTTACTTTGGCGAGGATTGAAATTCTACGAAATAACTCAAATAATACGTCAAGATAACAAAATATTTGCTTCTATTCTGACAAAAATTGGCAGTGGTATTATTTTAAATGATGATGAATTAGCTGTTATCGAGTCTAGATTTTTTACGAAGGAAGAAGCCTTGCGCCTGTGTCCAAGTGGTGTACGATTATTTCATGATAACGCATCAGTTAACGCATATAATGTACTAGCTTTACAAACTGAAATTAAAATAGATTCAATTGCAATGGACATTATTTCTGGTTGTACTAATCATGAGCAAGAAGCAAACATGAGACAAAAATTACACAAGTTGTCAGTGATTTATACTGGAGGTTTGCCATACGGAATCATTTTTGTTATTGGAAAACCTTATATTATTACAACTAACAGAGACGTGGTAGCCGATTTAGCTAACGGCACCGTTGGAAAGCTGGTTCATATAGAACAAAATGATGAAAATCAAGTAACTCGCATATGGCTCGTTTTTCCAGATAAAAACACTGGTATGGTGGCTAGAAGAAAAGCCGCTGCCTTTCTTGCGAAACATAATATCGATAGACGTGCAGTCCCTATCGTACGTCAAACTTCAAGTATACCACTCAATAATAATAAAACCATTGTGGGAAAAAGAAATCATTTACCATTGATATCAGGATGTGCTATGACTATTCATCAGTCTCAAAGAGGTACATATGACGAGGTGGTCTATGAGTATAGTAAAAGTCAGTCTATTTCTTTACTTTACGTAGCTTTGACACGAGTAACAAGTCTTGAAGGGTTGTTTATATGTAACAGTCAGGATAAATTGAGATTTTATCATGGAAGAAGAGTAGATCGATCAGTTTCAAGTTTACAGCAAGAATTTAAAGGATTATCTCTAAACAATCTTACTATATTGCAAAGACTGATCACTGAATTTGTAAATTCCAGAAATAAATTAACCATTCATACTTTAAACTGCCAAAGTCTCAGAAAACATACTACTGATTTACAAGATTCTATTTGTCAAAGGAGTAACTTTTTATTACTAACTGAAACATGGCTTCCTGCAGATGAATCAGGTGACTTACCTAATTTTCATTGTATAGCTAAATTTAAGAGACAAAATGTTAGAGCCGCTCGAGTTGCCATTTATAAAAACAACAATACTTCACATATTACTACATTCAACATGGATTTAGTAATCCAAAGTGCTACAGAAGTTCATGTCTCCCAAACATCTATTGGCGATAGATGTGCTTCACACGTTAAGCTAGAAGATGGAAGTGAATTGATGATGATTGTTGTGTACATTTCTCCTAATAAAAAAATAAATAACATCATTTCATTTTTACACGAGAGATTATTTCCGTACAGTCACAGAGGTTCAATAACTTTCAAAACCAATAAAGACAAACTACCATTGATTTTAGCTGGGGATTTCAATGTGAATTTTTCAAAAGATGAATCAACGCGATTAATGACGTTTCTCCAAGAAAAATTTCAATTGCAAATTAATAACAATCCAAGAGAACCTACCACCAGATACGGAACAACAATAGATGCTGTATTTATTAGATATCTTGATAATGTTATGTCCAATACTTTTGTAACATACTTCAGTTACCATCGACCAATTGTCACAGTAATACCGTCCTCAGAGGCAACATCGAATGTAACTATTACCGAAGTCACTAATTAAACGAATTAAGTAGTCACGATTTAAAATAAATTCGTAAATTTTTGTATTTAATGAAAATAAATGTTTATTCAATAAATAGTCATAGTTATCTGGAAAAAAAATCGAAATATTTTATTTCATCATTATGAAATATTTAGTTCCAATTACAATCTGTTCTTTTCTGCATATTACTTTTACAAAATAATGTCGATGTTTCACATCTGCCTGGCGTCCCGTGACGGCTCATATTTTTTTATAATAAAATGAGAACAATACCAATCCAGAACAATAACTCTTACTAATAATCAAACATACCGGTAAATTTCATCAACTTGAAATAAGAGTCATTGCCATTTTTAACTTCCCGCTAAGAAAATCGAAGATTTTCAAAAATCGGAAAGTTATTGTTTTCACCCCGTTTAGCAAAAATCGAGTTTTCATCAGATCTTGACGTTTGGAGATCATAGGAAGCTATGTGAACCGCTACATAGGAACGTAAGTGAACCACTTATAACTTTCGAACGGCTCATCCGATTTTATCGCAGTTGATGCCATTCAAAAGAGCTTGGCCAAACTTACATTTTACGTATAATTTGAACCGATTCGGATCAGTAGTTTTTGAGAAATCCTAAAAAAACTAAGAAAAAAAATTTTTCAAATGTGGTTTTTTTTGGATAACTTTTAAAGTCTCCACCGATCGATTTCAAAAACTAATCAGCTCTAGACAGTAAAAAAACCTCGTCGATCGTTTCCAAGCTGGTCATAATCGGTTAATTCGTTCGAGAGATATCGTGAACGATAGAAAACCGAAGAAAGTGTTTTTTCGAAATTACTCCGAAATTTATGGTTTGATCAATAAAAACCTAAAAATTCTTTATAAAGCTAATAAAGCGTCAAGTGCCGCCAACTGCGTAAAAATCGGTTGATCCATTCAAAAGTTATTGCGGTTTGAAAATTCCAAAAGTAGTGTTCTATGAAAGTTCTATCAGACTTTTGAGCTCGAAGAGCTCAAATGCATAGAAATACTATCTCTTTGAGCTCAGCAAGCTAAAAATATCACATAAATTATATTTTGAGCTCAAAAATCTCAAAAACGTCATAAGTACAATTTTAAGCGCCCAAGTATGGAATTAGTAGGAAGTTGCAGGGATGGCCTTTAGGGTGAACCGTTTTACTAATTATTTTTAACTATTTTATCGGAAATATATATATATATATATATATATATATATATATATATATATATATATATATATATATATATATATATTTTGGTACTTCGAACAAACTTTTTAATTTTTTAACTTCCCGCTAAGAAAATCTCAGATTTTCAAAAGTCGGGAAGCTATTGGTTTTACCCCGTTTTACAAAAATCGAGTTTTCATCAGATCGCAACGTTTGAAGGTCATAGGAAGCTTTCCTGACTATCCCAGCGAGTGTGTCACTATGTCTTTATGTATGTATGTTTGTGTGTGTGTGTGCGTGTGTGTGTGCGTGTGTGTGTGTGTGTGCTTGTGTGTTTTTGTTTTTTTTTTTTGTTTTAAGGGGGGGGAATCCTTTTTTACGGATTCTAGGCATAGTTGTTTGGCCTGGATATGTGGCGACTCGACGCAGTGTCATACTAAAACTCGACGCTAGCGCTCCTACCCACTAAACCCTAAACCCCTTTTCCTCTTTCCTCTAATCCCTCATGGAAACCGCCGTTAGGCATTACTTCGTGAGGGAAGGATCTAGCTACTGCTCTTGCTTCTGATAGCTAAGGTGTTATTTTACCTTTCTTATAGTTGTTGTCATTTGTTCTTCTTCTTTCGATGGAACGCAAGTCTATAAGGACTTCTGTTGCAAATGTGCTGATGGCGTTCCAGGAGGCTCTTGATGACAACATTGCTTCTACTATTGTCTCTAGTTGGATTTTCTTCTTTAAGATCATCTCCAGCTCATCTCGCTGTGGGTAAAATCGTGGGCACTCAAAGAAAACGTGCTCCGCGTCTTCATTGATTCCTGGGCAGGACGGGCACTCCGGTGAATCATCATGCTTGAAGCGGTGAAGATACGTCCGAAAACATCCATGTCCTCACAACAACTGCGTCAGATAGTAATTGACCTCGCCATGACTTCGGTTTAGCCAAACGTCGATCTTCGGTATGAGACGATGTGTCCATCTCCCTGTTGTCGTGGCGTCCCACTGCGATTGCCATTGTGCGATGCTGTTCTGCCGTTCTTCAGCACTGAGTTCCTCGGCACTTTGTGTGGTTGTCCTCTTTCGTTGGTAAAGGTTCCGTCTTTCCTCAGCTAGGACTCTGAGCGGCAAAGTTCCAGAAATGACACACACTGCTTCCTCTGATATTGTTCGAAAGGCGCTTGCAACTCGTAGGGCACTCATACGATATATTGGTCGAACTTTTCTCCATGAATCTTGCACCTCTAGTGCGTCAGCCCAAATTGATATTCCGTAGGTGAGCACCGATGTGACTACTGATGACAATAGTAGCCTCCTGCTCTGCTTTGGGCCTCCGAAGTCCGGCATCAATCGTGCGAGACTAGCTCTCACTACTGACGCTTTCGTACAGACGTGTTCCACTTGCTGCTTGAAGTTGAGTCGGGCATCAAGCATCACTCCCAGATATCGTATATGAGGTTGTGATGTGATTTCTCGGTCACCGACTTTTATCTTAATTGTTTCAACTTCTTTTTGGCTGGTAATAAGCACTGCTTCGGTCTTCTGCTTGGCCAGTTGTTGGTTCACTGTATCCATCCACTGGTTGATTTTCTCAAAAGTGATGTCAAACAGATGTTGAATCTCGTCGAGGTGTTTGGCGACGATCACTGCGGCAACATCATCCGCATACGCTACCAGTTTGACACATCTTGGAAGCTTCACTCTCAGGAGCCCGTCATACATGATATTCTACAGAAGTGTACCAAGAACAGAGCCCTGTGAAGAAGTCAGTAAACTCAGCAATTGAGAGGCTAGGTGGTAGGTGGCAGCTGTAAAAACGGATGCCATCTACTGATGCTGCTACAAAGCCAGCGCTGCCATTGGTAGCTACACTCTGGAAAGGGAGCTTACCACAAGCCCAGATCGCAGCTTTCGTGGTGATATCCGTCTCCCAAGGTTGTCCAGCTAAATGTTTATATGGCTCCGATAAAAGCACAACGTCGAGCTTTAATTCCCGTACTGTCTGCATAAGCAGGTCATGCGCAGCTTCGCAGTGATTGATGTTCAGCTGCAGTATCCTCATGTTCGTTTATTTGTCAGCTTCTGGAGTGCTTCTTGGAAGACTGGACATCGGCCAGAACCAGACCGGTGAGCAGCGTCCTGAGAGCCAGATTTTTCCGCACATAACGCACATTTCACTTTATTTGGGCATTGAGCAGCTTGATGACCTGTTTGCCCACATTTGATGCAAAGCCCAAATCGGTCGACTTCGCTTTTACATTGGGCAGTAGTGTGCCCAAAGTGCCAGCACTTATAGCATCGTAGTGGTGTCTTAATTGCTCTGACACGGCAATTTACCCAGCCAATTCTTATTTTGCCTGTCTTTCCGAGTATCTTCTGCACTATTGCTGCTGGCAATCGTACCGAAGAAGTTTGAGTACCTCTGTAAGCAGTTTGAGTACCTCTGTATGTGTGTGTGTGTGTGTGTGTGTGTGTGTGTGTGTGTGTGTGTGTGTGTGTGTGTGTGTGTGTGTGTGTGTGTGTGTGTGTGTGTGTGTGTGTGTGTGTGTGTGTGTGTGTGTGTGTGTGTGTGTGTGTGTGTGAGTATGTAAACCTCCATATCTTTTGAATGGCTAGACAGATTCGATCGCGGTTGGTGCCATTCGAAAGGGCTTGTCGAAACTTTGATTTTGATATAATTTGGATTCATTCGGACCCATAGTTTCCAAAAAATCTAAAAAAAACTGTAAAAAAAATTTTTTTCAAAAGTGGTTTTTTTGGGATAACTTTCAAACGGCTCAATCGATTAACTCTTAAAACTAATCAGCTCTTGACCTTAAAAAACCTCGTTGCTCGCCGCTAATCCGGTCGAAATCGGTTTATTCGTTCGAGTGATATCGTGCAGGAAAGAAAACCCAAAAATGTGTTTTTTCGGAATTACTTCGAAGTTTCGAGTTTGATCAATTTAAACTTAAAGATTTTTTATAAGGCTTAAAAAACTGCGTTGAATGCTGCCAACTGCGTGGAAATCGGTTCATTCATTCAAAAGTTATTATGGTTTTAAAACTCAAAAAAAAGTGTTTTATCAACCATCTATCAAACTTTTGAGCTTGAAGAGCTTGAAAGCATAGAAAAGTTATCTTTCTGAGCTCAAAAAGCTCAAAATAACATATAAATTGTATTTTGGAGCTCGAAGAGCTCAAAAACGTCGAAAATGCAATTTTAAGCGCCCAGGTATGGAATTAGCGGAAAGTTTCAAGGATGGACTTCAGGGTCAAACATTTTCCTAATTTTTTTTTAACTTGTACCCTTATCATGTTCCTATTCGATACGAAAAAAATCCCCACCAAAGATGAGCACTATAGCTCAACTCTAAGAGATCGCTATTTTTATTTTTGTTTCCCATTTAATTAATACGGGAAAAATTCTTTTTTGTTTAAAATTGAATTTACACATAATTTACGTAATTTTATACAAAAAACGATTTTATATTTTTAAAGTAGAGTCTTTAAGCTTAACAAAACTCTATGATAAAGTATGATTATCGCTACAAGAAGACTAGTTACGATCATTTATAAATGACTAAATTTCAAAATTTAATGAAGTACACGGAAAAAGAATGAAAAATTACAATAATAACATCTTAATCCAGGACTAGACTTTCAGTATCTTAATTTTTACGATGCTGCCGTCAACAGAATACAATTTGAATTATTGAGAATTACGATGTTATTTAGTAAATTTATTTTCCGTAAGAGCAAGTGAATAAGGATGCATACTATTTTAAAAAAACATACTATATGTTTCAATAAAAGAGAGACAGAGTCCAGTAGTTTGCGACACCACCAGCGAAAGGTAACCAACGACTATACTAAGGGTCTTATTATCTGACTGAACAGAAAGTTTAGATGTTCCTTCCGATAGCGTCAGGGGATAAGCCTTGGGCTTGTGGCACGGAGAACACCGGGTTCGATTCTTCGGTGAAACAGAATTATTTTTTCGGTGACCTAAACTTCTTTTTAATTTGAGTGATAGAAATTGACGATGTTGCATCGTATAAATTATAATGTTTGAATTTTGTTCCGGCACTACAATGTCCTATACTAAAAATTACGATGTTTTTATTGCAATTTTTCGTGCAATTGTCTTTCCATGTGATTGGCAATTGGGTCATTCCAAGTCAAATTGACAAATAGTTGGAATCGATCTCTTTCGATTCGGACAAATTTTAGTCAGAAGTTTTCGTTTATCATAAAACGAAGTTCTGCCAAAGAATAAACAATACAAAAATTTTTTTTGAAAGATATGCAAATTCAAAATTTCGCAATTTTTTCAGTTTTTTAATTTTGATTTTGTATTATCTCGAACGCTATTGTAGATATAGGAACGGCCTTCTGTCTGTTTAATAGGAGTCACTTAGGATAATTGAAAAAAGAAATATTTTGGAAAAAAATTTTTAAAAATGCAAAATTTGTCAAATTTTGAATTTTTGAAAATCGTCAAAACTGACGATCGAAGTTAAAATTTTGGCTCAATTTTTTTTTATTAATACCTTGTACTGATCTTAAAAGATCCTGAAATTTTCATAAGGCTGTTTTTTTTTAAAAATATCAATTTTTGAATTTCAACAAAAAATTTTTTTTTGTTTATTAAAACTTTCGAATAAGTTAAAATTTTGAAGATACATAGTATTGTAATTTTTGGGATTAAAAATTTAATGCATCACCTGGAAATATTGAATAATAAATTAATTTCAAATTTTTTAAATTTTAGGACATGATCTCAAAGTTATCCTTAACGCATTAAAAATTAAAATAAAAGTTGAAATTAATTTATTATTCAATATTTCCACGTGATGCATTCAATTTTTAATCCTCAAAATTATAATATTTTGTATCTACATAACTTAACCTTATTTAAAGTGTCAAAAAACGAAAAAAAATTTTTTTTTTAAATTCAAAAATTGACATTTTTAAGAAAAAAACACCCATCTGAAAATTCCAGAATCTCTTAAGATGAGTACAATGTATTATACAAAAAAAATTGAGCTAAAATTCTAACTTCGATCGTCATTTTTAACGATTTTCAAAGATTCAAAATTTGACAAATTTGGCATTTTTAAAAATTTTTGTTTTCATAACTCTGTGGCCTCTTTTGAACAAACAATAGGCCGTTCCTATATTTACAAGTAAATCATGAAAAATTGAAGTTTTCAAGATAAAAATTTTTTTGGATTCAGATTGAGTATGATTTCCATGTATTTTGTTTCGCTGAATTTGAATCTGAAGTTTTCTTGCCCCGTTAACATTTTGAAATTAAAAAAATTCTCAAGAAACCCAAAAAATCGGGAAAATTGAAGTTTTGAATATTAAAAAAAAAAAAAATTATAAAACATGATTAAATACTTTTCTTGTGTTTTTTCACGCATAAAATAAAAGTTAAAAATCTGAAAACATAAAAAATTGTAATATCTATAAGAAATTACGTATAACTAGAATAAAGAGAACGACTTTCTCGAATTTCAAACTCTTCTTCGTTGGTATCAAACCCTTTTGTTCTCAAAAAATCTACCTAGCGGATTTTTTTTTCCGTTTGTCATTATCTCTTGGTGTATTCCTTATAAGTGTCCAGCAATAATCAGCCATCGTTTGAATATTCTAATTTTCTTGATACCTAGTCTCTCTATTTCACTTAGATCTTGATGGAATCCTTCTGCCTGATCTTCACTGTACATTCCAAGATTTTCAGGAAAGTAGTCACTGTGAGGATCCATGAAGTGTAGTTTGAGGTTCATAAAGCAACCTAAATTTTCGTAATTTGTCACTAATTCTTCTATCCACAAGCATAGATAGCAGAGATATTTTTTTAATCTCGATTTTTGACCTAAAAGAAACTTCTCCATTGATGTTCAGAATGCTTTATGTTATCCAACACTATGTGAACTACTATTGTTTCCAATACTTGAATGAAAAATTTTCTGCAATAAGTGATGCAAAATTAAAAGAAGAAATTTATAATGGACCCGAAATTAGAAATCTATTTCGGGATGCAAATTTTATAGGGAAAATAAACATGATAGAGAGAGCAGCTTGGGAAAGTTTAAAAAATGTGTCTCAAAACTTGTAAGGAAATAAATGCAGAAACTACGGGACGTTAGTAGAAGAATTACACAAGTGAAATAGAGACAAAGTATCAAGGAAATTGGAATATTAATACGATGGCAGATTTTTGCCGGAAACTTAAAAGAGATACACCAAGAGATCATAACAAACAGAAAAAAAATCCATTACATAGATCGTTTGAGAACTAAAAGGTTCGATATCAACGAAGAAGAGTTTGAAATTCGAGAAAACCGTTCTCTTTATTCTAGTTATACGTCATTTTGTATAGATATAAATATACAATTTAGATATATCATTTTTTATAGATATATACAATTATTTATGCTTTCCGATTCTTAACTTGTATTTTATGCGTGAAAAAACACAAGAAAAGTATTTAATCATGTTTTATATTTTTTTTTTTTTTTTTCATATTTGTAACTGCAATTTTCCCGATTTTTTTTTTCTTTGCGATTTTTTTTAATTTTAAAACGTTAACGAGGCAAGAAAACTACAGATTCAAATTCAGTCAAACAAAATACATAATAATCATACTTAATCTGAGCCCAAAAAAATTTTTATTTCAAAAATTTTAATTGTTCATGATTTATTGCAATTTTCTCGAGTTTTTCGATTTTTTTTTTTCAAATTTGGACCGCTCACCGGGCTAACCAACTTTTTGATTGAGATTCAGTTAATTGGAATACATAAAAATCATACTTTTTTCGGGTCCACAAGAATTTTTTCATTGCTGTGAATACCGTTTTTTTGTAATTTTTTTTTTTGATATTTTTTGCATTTCACTCAAGACTGGAGGGTGACCGGGCCAAACGGACTTGACATTCGGATTCAGCGGGTCGAAATCAATGTCGGTAGGTAAGTCTGGTCCAAAGTACATTCCACTTTATTTTTTGTGTGCTGTGTTTTTTAGATATTCTATAAACAATAATTATTAACTGTACATAATGAACGTATAGTCTAGTAGAAAAGTTGATTTTCTGCAAAAAATAGCTTCATGTCTCTTAAAAATATGGTTAATGGCTCAAGCGATTCGGAACGGCATCTAGAAAAAGATAATTTTTTGATTTTTTCTGGAAAAGTAAATAATAATAATAATAATAATAATAATAATAATAATAATAATAATAATAATAATAATAATAATAATATTTGCGGTGCTTGCTACGTGGCCTCCAAGCGGCGCATCGCGGGAAACGCAGACCATAACACCAGGTCTGTAGGCGAACGACGTAGTCGATGCAGTGGGCCAACTACCCACTGCATTGAAATACTGAGTTACAACAAGGCGTAATCTCAGAAGTGCTCCCCACAACCGGTCCTTTTCGGATGAGGACCATTCATCAGGTGGGAGGAGCACGCCGGACCCGATGAACGATGACGACCCGGGCGCTTTAAGGACTTTCTTTAAGTGGACGGAGGAACTACGAGTCGACCTCTTGGTGTGCTACCTACGTAGCGAGCCGGGGGTGAGCGGTTATATGGCCCGGATGCACACTCTTTGGAGTGATATGCATCCGGAGCTAGAGCATTTTACGCCTAAACACCTGCGTAATTATGCCGCTTATCTTCGGCGTAATAGAAGATCGCTTGTGCCGGATAGAAGGCAGTCTAATAGACTTTCCTTTCCGGCGCAATTACACCAAGAGCGACGCCGTTCCTCCTTGGATGACAACAATCCCTTTATAGGACGGCAAGTAAGTATATCTAAAAAGATAACTTACTCCCAACAACAGCTAGAAGCGGTAAATAAAGATCTCCGTGCAAACATCCTGGAGGATTCCACCCTGCTCACTGTGAGCCAGGTTGTGTATGGTGCAGCAGTTTCGGCTTTTCCGAGAGAGAGACATTGTCTCTCGATCGAGGCAAGGTTGAGACAGCGCATCTCACAACTTGGACTCAAAATTGACAGATCCCGGAAACAGGTCTCCCGCATTCACTGTGTGATTGAGTTTGAAACAACTCAAAGAGCATACACGCCCCGAATTCGGCGCATTGCTGCTGAACTTCGGTGGCGTCATCACACACTGAATAAGAGTACTCTTCTTGTCATCAAGGAAGAGTCTCTCAATAAATTGCGGGCTCTAGTGACTGCCAAAAAGTCACTAGAGAAAAGGCTGAAGCGGTTGGTCGACAACTCGTTGTTTCGATCCAGCCCTTCACGCTTTCTGACACCAAAGACCGATGTTACCGGGAATTATCCAACACCTGAGCGGGTGGAAGCTGTTTGGACTGAGTTGTATGGAGATCAACCAAACGTGAACGCCAATACTCCAGCTCTGGACGACTTTAAAGCATTCTGTCGGGAACACCGTAGACAGAATGCTGATGAAGAGAGCCCTGCAGTCAGTGTGAATGAAGTTCGTTCAGCTCTAAATGGCAGCAAAAATTGGGCTGCCCCGGGACCAGATGGCATAAATGTCTTTTGGTGGAAGAAGTTTACTTCTACCCACCTCCATCTGGCCCGCATATTTACATCGTACATTAGAGCTGACGAACCGATTCCAGACTGGCTCGTGGAAGGGCGAACCGTACTGATACCAAAAAAAGGTGACTTGTCTGACCCAAAGAATTACAGGCCTATCACCTGCTTGAATGCGGTTTATAAAATTTTTACAAAAATTTTAAACAACCGTATTTTGCATGAGATAGAACCTGTATGGCAACAGATATATGAACAGCGTGGCAGCAAAAGAGGCCTGTCAGGTTGCAAAGAGAACTTGATAGTTGATCGATGTGTCACACAAGATGCGATCTACTATCAACGCAACCTGTCAATGGCCTGGATCGACTATCGCAAGGCATTTGACTCAACTTCTCATGAGTTGATTTAATATCTCCTCAAATGCCTGGGGGTCAATCCTGAAATAGTGGAATGCATTCGGCGTACAATGCAGCTCTGGCGAACGCGTTTTCACATTGGAAGTGGAAACGCATTGCACATAACCGGAGTTGTAGAGTACAAACGAGGGGTCTTCCAAGGTGATTCCTTGAGCCCTCTGCTGTTTTGCATCTCACTGCTGCCTATATCTGTTGCTCTCCGTAAAACTCGTGGGTACTCTGTAAGGCCTCCGGGTGATCGAAAATACTCGATTACCCATCTGCTTTATATGGATGACCTGAAGCTGTATAGTGCTGATGAAGATCATCTACAGGCGGCCCTTAACATCGTAGCAGAGTACACGCGGGATGCCGGAATGTCTTTTGGGTTGGACAAGTGTGCGGTCGTACATCTGGCGAGGGGTAAGTGCTCTGTTACGGGTGATTTATTTATTTATTTATTTATTTATTTCCTTGAATAAGTCCCAACAGCCGAAGCCAATTACAGGGACACTAAATACATTTCAAAATACAAGATGACAGATTAGTCTAATAATTAGTACATAAATTATTCGTGATAATATAGAATGCTAAACGCTTAGTGAACATGGCATTAACTCTTAACTAATGACTTTTCTAAAATAAAAATAAAAACAAAAAAGATAACTTTTTTACACTAGAAATATAAAATAGTACAAAAACAAAAAAAAAAAAAAAAAAAAAAACCCAATAATTAATGATAAGTTTCATTACGTAGCGACACCAGTATGGATGCAAGTGTGTTAGCAGATAGAGGTTGATTGTATCCCAATAAATCTAATACACATTCAGAGTCTGACAACAGAAAGTTATAGACATCAGTGAGTCTGTACAAAGGCGAAGTCTGCGACCAATTCGTTTTAGCAAATGGAACTTTAAAAAGACGAGCTGATCTAGAATTCCGTGTAGGGACATAAAAGGGCAACAGTGCAAGAAATCGCGAGCAGTCAGTGTAGTTTCTGCAAATACTTTTCATAAACATGACCGAAGAACATATTCTTCTCTCCTCCAAAGTAAGCATGTCAACCCTCTTACATAACTCAAAGTAATCAGTACCAATTGCAGGATACTGACCCTCAGTTTTATAGTGAAGGTATTTCAAAAATCTACGTTGAATTTTTTCAAGACTAAGAATGTACTTTTTATAAACCGGAGACCATATCACTGAGGCATATTCAAGCTTCGGGCGAACAAGAGCATCATACAATATTCTGGTTGTATTGACATTTTTCATATTTTTTGTGACCCTTATTACAAAACCAAGTGTTCTGAAGGCAGACAGCGTAATAGCTGTGTAATGATTTGTGAACGTCAAGCGCTCATCAAAAGTTACACCCAAATCCTTACAGTTATCAACACGCTCAAGCAATACATTGTTAATAGAATAAGGATAATGAATTACATTCTTAGTCCTACTGAAAGTAATTATTTTGCACTTAGTTTCATTCAAATACAACTTGTTCGCCTTACACCATTCAGCTAGAGCCTCTAAGTTTCTCTGCAAATACTGACAGTCAGACCAGAAACGAATTCTCAAGTAATACTTAGCATCATCTGCAAAAAGTTCGAAGAAGCATGATATAAAACTTGCTAACGGGTTGATAAATATAATAAATAATAGAGGCCCAAGATTGGAGCCCTGTGGCACACCGGACGTAGACACATACGGCTTAGACAAATACCCATTGAACATTACCTGATTCAGTCTATTAATAAGATACGAAATTAAAAGGTTAAGAAGCCTAGTTGGAATTCCAATATCTTTTAGTCTATTAATTAATAAGACAGTGTCAACTTTATCAAACGCCTTCGCAAAATCTGTATGAATAACATCAACCTGGTCACCCGCCGCTACACTATCATACAAGTATTGCGTATACGAAACTAAGTTGGTGACGGTTGAGCGACGAGCAAAAAAACCATGTTGCGACTCACTTGTTATTGGTTTGAAATATAATATAATTTGGTCATAAATATACATTTCAAACACCTTAGCAAAGACTGATATTATTGATATCGGACGGTAATTTGAGACCAAAGAGGGCTCACCTGATTTTAGGATCGGGCATACCTTCGCATTTTTCCAGATAGACGGAAAAGATCCTCTTACGATACTCCTACTGATAATAACGGACAGAGGCTTACTGAAGCATCTAGCACAATCTTTAACAATTGCACAGGGAACGCCATCCAGCCCAGTAGACATCTTATTGGGCAATTTATTTATATATTCGAGTATTATAGATTCATCCGGCAGAGCTAAGTCTCCTAGATGACTAACGCCAGCAGGCGCACACGATGTTATGTTTGATTTATCGAAAGGTGCAAAAACACTACCAAAAAAATCAGCAAAAGACTCAGCAATTAACTGAGGGTCAGAGCAGGTACTATTACAAATATAAAAGTTAGTCGGATACTGATTTTGCTTTTTACTATTTATAAAATTCCAAAAACTTTTAGGGTCCTTTATCAACTTATTTTCAGAGTCCCTCTGATAATTGCCGAACGCCTTCCCGATTCTGAGCTTGAGTGAACTCCGCAGTTCATTGTACTGATCTCTGAAATGCTGAGTCTGATTTTTCATTAATTTCTGCCTATACTTTTCCTTAAGTCTACAATCCCGTATAATGTCACTAGTGAACCACGGCGGATAGCTTTTACTATAATTGTTGTTCCCAGCACCCGTTTTAGGAAGAGTTTTCCCAAATGCACCATCAATAAGCTGGTAGAACTCCAAACACATATCGTCTAGCGATAACCCGTTTAATACATCCCAATCAATTGCATCCAATTCATTAAATAAGGCGTCTTTGTCATAGCGATGAAAGTTATATTTAGATACTGGAATTTTATTTGTGTGTCTCGTCCTATCCGTCAATATTTGCAGAGAAATCGCCAGCGCAGGGTGATACTGATCAATCCTGAGAAACGGATCACTAATACGCTCCACAAGGCATTCAGTTGTCCCGAATACCAGATCAAGTACTCGTCCCATATGATTAAGTACATTATTGAATTGAACTAAATCTAGAAGCATTGCAAAAGACCGCAGAATCTCCGCCTTTGCACAGAAACTATTACTATTAAAGTATCCATAAAAGAGCGGGGAATTAAAATCACCTATTATAATTAGCTCACGTGCATCCATAGTGTCATGTGACGACAGAGCATCCAGAAAGTCAGCATAAATTTGAACATTTAGATCAGGTGGTATGTAGACTGCAATGATACTAATACACTGGCCAGTACCAACTTTAATTCCAACTATATCAACCTGAGGAAACTGTGCAATAGTTTCATCAAAATTTATTCTTTGAACCTGGAGTGAAACACTACAAGATATCAGTACACCACCACCTGTCCTTCTGTAAGCTTCACGTCTGTCACATCTAAAACAAAAAATAGTATATTACACACCTAGGGAAGTAAAGTAAGAAATGTCTCAGATCACATGTAATTGTTGGCCGAGGCGAAGCCGAGGTCAACAAACATGGGATCTGAGGCTTTCTTATTTACTTCCCGAGGAGTGTATACTATTTTTTTGTCCGACGAAGGCGGAAAGCGGCAACTTAGTTTAGCGCAGCGGGACGAAAGTTGCCACTTTCCGCCCGGAGGGCAAAAAAAAAATTAGAGTCAAATAATTCAGAGTTATAAATATTATGATTTAGCCATGTTTCAGTAAATATATAAATGTCAAAATCATTATTGGAAGTATTATACAAAACTGAATTAAGTTTAGATTTAATGCCTCTGACATTTTGATAATAAATATTATGTAGCTTGCACGAAGTATTTAAGATCGAGCATCGTTCCCTGTCAACTGACGAAGACGCTGAGCTGGAATCTTGCTGATGGAAGCCAATCCATTCCTCGTCACTATCCTTATATTCTCCTCGCCTCCCTGAACTCGACGCTGATACTCCTCCCGGATCTCTTTCTGTTGTGCACGCTGCATGACGGTCCTGTCCTTGGATATAGCCAAGTTGAGCAGCTCTGGTGGTAATTGGTTGGACTTCTTCAGCCTCACTAGGTTCTGTATAATAGTATCAGTCGTAACAGCATTAGAAAACATTATTTTGATCGGCCTTGGTTTACTGAGTGCCGACGTGTATTTACCAATTCTAAAGGAAGTTGCTAACGTGGAGTCCACACTGAGTGCAGAGCAGATTCTCTTTACTTGCTCGAGATCTTGCGTCTCCATGTTTTCCTTGAGGGCTTCAGCCGACTCTGCTACTCCAAAAACCAAGACATTGTTGCGCCTAGAGAGCCTATCCTCCACTTCCAAGAGAATCCCAGAATTATTACTACCACCAGGAGCAGCCTGCTGATCCATAATTGTCTTTATGGACGCCGTATTATTAGTAACTTGCGTCTCCATTGTCGAAAGCTTTTCCTCGAATTTAGAATTAGATGCCTCAACCGCTAGTAGTCTATCTTTCAAAGCTTCAGCAGTACTGGTGAATTTTCCCTCCAAGGATTTTACACTATCAACAACCGTTTGTAACTGAATACCGACGTCTTTCTTGATATTCTGGGTCAGCAGACCATTTTCCTCCTTGATCAGGTCCCGGATGTCATTCAATGACAGCTTTTTAGGGCCACAGCACTTTTGATATCCACCATTCGTCAATACCTTGATTAATTTGACACATCTGGGGTGATACATTGCATTACACCTCGGACATCTGGCAATATCAGTGACAATATTATTGTCACACAGTGTACACAGCTGCGTCATACTTGCTTGCGTTACCAAAACTTTATTTACGAATAAAAGTACGAATGCCTCCTCAGGTACACCAGATATGTCACATCAATTACACTAAGTAATATATAATCAGTTCATAAACAGTGGTAACCACAACACATTTGTTTACATTCCGCAGCAGTAGTATGATTCCAGACACACAAGGTAGGTGTCACTTACTATCAGACGATTTACAGTCGATAATATAATATAATCAAGAGTATCCAGTACTTGTAAACGTCGAAAGATGACTCTGTGATACCACCGCTGTTATTTATCTCAATGTCTATTTTATGAAATCAATTATTATTCACAATAAAGCAAATCCACAACTACGATTTATATGTCAGATTAAACAGTAAATTTTTCCGAACTGATTGAACACATAACATTAATTTATGGCCGCCGATGTTCACAATAATTATCAAGATTACTAGAGAGTACAAAACGTGACTGTTACTAGGTCGCCATCTTGGTTAATAATGATGATGTCGAGTTGGTAGATGGGAGCGTTTTAAGACAATTAGACGCCGGAGAGTTGTATAGATATCTAGGAATGGAAGAGCACCGCATGCATGCGGTCTCCGAAGTCCAAGCAACTCTCCGTAGCGAGTATGTTAGGAGACTCCGGAAAATTTGGTCCTCCGAACTTTCCGGCAAAAATAAAGTCTCCGCTACTAACACGCTCGCTGTCCCAGTCTTACTATACTCTTTCGGTGTCTTAAAATGGGCCCGAAAGGATCTGCGAGATCTCGACATCAGAACCCGTAAGACTATCAACATGAACCGGAGCATGCACCCCAATTCATCAGTCGCCAGATTATACCTCTCCCGGTCGATCGGTGGGAGAGGTTTGCAGAGCTTGGAGCGGCTTCACGATCGTTTAGTCCTGGGTTTAACACACGAAGTTTTCAATTTCACTGCAGATGAGGATGACTTTCTTATGCAAATTGTTCATAAACATGAGAATGCGCATAAGGGGTCGTTCTTATATAAGGCAGCAATATATGCGGCAAGAACCCTTGGTCTTGGAGAAATAAACGCTCTTATGGAACTCCGAAAGGAGGAATTCAAGAGCGCCATCAGGAACGCCGAGGAAAAACTACTCCTAGGCAAACTGATGGACAAGTCTATGCACAGCGTGTTCTTCGAACACGTGCGTGATCATGGCTTGTCCACCCAGCTGACGTTTTCCTTCTTAAAGTCAGCTGGCCTGATGTCCGAGACTGAAGGGTTCATATTTGCTTGCCAAGATGGTGTCATTAACACTCTAGAGTACCGTAGCAAGGTGCTCCAGGTGCAGCTCCCGGACACGACCTGCAGGGCGTGTAAACAACATCCGGAGACGCTTATGCACATTTTGTCAGCATGTCCTGTGCTGGCGAGAGGTGTATACATCCAGCGTCACAATGCTGCCCTGAGAGTACTGTACTACTATCTTCGTCACCGCTACGGTATTGACGTGACACCGGTGCTGCCTTATCTGCCAGGAGATATTCCCCAGGTTGTTGAGAATGACAGTTACAAAATTTATTGGAACATGCCGTTTGCAACAACTCGGCGGATAGATCACAACAAACCTGATAATGTGCTCTTCGACAAGGCTACTCGTGACATTTATGTCATTGAGTTCTCGGCCCCGGCTGAATACAACATCTCAGCCAAAGAAGAGCACAAAAGACAGATATATCAGGATCTCCTGTTTGAAATTGGCAAACTTTACCCAGGTTACCGTGTCAAGCTCGTCGTCCTGATTGTTGGCGTCCTCGGAGGGATGAAACAGTCTTTTGTATCCTCGCTTGCCAGAGTTCCAGCTTGCTCATCAAAAGCTGAATTCTTGGCAGTCAGGATGCAGAAGGCTGTCATACTAGGTTCCCTCCGTCTACTTAGGAAAATGACTTTGGCCTGCTGTGATCACTAACCGCCTTGTTGTGCGGAGTGGTCCAGCAGTAATGGATGGAGCTCAGGCTGGGCCCTCGGAGAATCGGACTCCGGGGACAACCCCCCTGAGCATTTAATAACATAATAATAATAATAATAATATTTATAATTATAATTTTAGAAAAAAAAAAATACTCAGAATAAAAATAATTTTCATAAAAAATTTTCCCTAAAAAATTACAATTGTTATTAACAAAATACCGTTAATAAAAATAGCCGTCCAGCTTTTTGGCAAAATCTCGAAAAGTATAAGTGATAGCTTAAGTATTAAAAAAGATTCTGAAAGAGCAGAAAATTTTAGTAAAAAAGTTATTGACTCCCGAAATTGTAGCTCCAATATTTATAATATTAATTAAGCGTTGAAAATCGACTTTGGCGCGGGAGTTTCAGCATGCGCGCGCCGCCACTCTAGTGAGCGTAGTTTTTAAATAATTTTTTCATGCACCCGGGAAGAAATGATCAGACCTGATCAGACATGAACAGGCATGAGTCTTCAGGTCTGATCAGGCATGAATTGACCTGATCAGGCCTGATCACTCATGGTCAGGTCTGAAAGCCCATTGTTATTTTTAATCAATTATTTTGCTTAATTTTATGGATATAGTTACTTGATATAGTACTTGATAGAGTCATACGCAATTCTCTATAATGAATTAAAATAAAAAAAAAATGATTACATATAATTGTACGGCTGTAACACCAGCAGTCACCAATCCAACTACTAACCACGCTCAATGCAGTTTAACTTGGCTGATATCCATGTGCCTTGAAGTTTTCGCCTGCTGTGCTGCTATCTTATGTGACAACAATTGGTTACGAAGTACATAACGTATCAAATTAGTTTATCATAAATATAATATTAAAATTGATTTTATAATATATTTTGATAGTCTTAATTTATTTATTTAACCAAATCTCATTATAACATCACATTTATTAAAATAATAAAATAAGTAATGATTTTATAATAATTTAAATCATATAAAATTATATAAATTTATATAATGATTTCAATATTAGGCAGGAGCAGAGCAGACTAAAACATCCCCTAGGAAATGTAACAAATTTTTTATTTCAAAATTATTTAAACGTCATGATAAAAATAATTTTGCACATTTTGAAATGAACAAAAAAATTTTTTTCGTCGAAGAAAAAATTTTTATCACATCTCTGACTATGCAAGTCTGATCAGATCCATCCCGGAAAAAAATGATCAGACCTGACCATGACTGTTCATGTATGATCAGGCCTGAAATTAGACCTGCTCATGCCTGTTCATGTCTGAAGCGTCTAATACGCTCAGGCCTGATCAGGCCTGTTCATGTCTGATCAGACCTGTTCATGTCTGAAGGGTTAAATACGCTCAGGTCTGATCAGGCCTGTTCATCTCTGATTAGGCCTGTCCATGCCTAATCATGTCTAAAGAGTTAAATACGCTCATGTCTGTTAATGTCTGATCAGGCCTGTCCATTCCTGTTCATGTCTGGAGCGTTAAATACGCTCAGAAAAATTTTTGAATATGTTCAGTGTATGTACATGAATTTCGATTAATAAATTTGTATCTTATCAAAAAACAGTATATTTTATTATTTAATAAATAAAAGTATTTTGATTATCATTAAAAACCACCGTAGGGTAAATTTAATTAACTTTTCTAGGCATGGACAGACATGAACAAGCCTGACCATATGTAATGCTTCAAACACGAACAGACATGAACAGGCCTGAGCGTATTTCCCGCTTCAGACATGAACAGGGCTGATAAGACATAAACAGACCTAAACGTATTTAACCCTTCAGGCATGAACAGGTCTAATCAGACATGAACAGGCCTGAGCGTATTTGACGCTTCAGACATGAGCAGGCATGATCATGTCTTATTTCAGGCCTGATCAAACATGAACAGGCATGATCAGGTCTGATCATTTTTTCCCGGGCAATTAAATATTAATTGAAAAATTTTATAAAATTCTGATGTCATCTAGACACTTCAGAGAATATGTTTCCGCGGTAATAAAAGTTGTATCACCATTTTTTAAAAAGTTATTCAATTGCTAACCCTTTAATGTTCTGGACTCTCGAGAAATCTAAGTATGCACCTGGAAGGGGCAAAACCAATCATAATGCGTTATACGGCTGTGTGAGTAGCTGCTTGACTGTATAACGTGTCCGTGTGCCCCCTTCTACTATTTTTCAAGCCTCTTCTCTACAAAACAGCCTATAGCTCTTTCACTTTAAGAAGAAGATGGTGATTGAAATTAGGAGTAGGGATTCGAGGTTGACCGTTAAAGGGTTAATTAACATTTTTTTTTTTACGAGTTTGTGTTATTATAAGAGGCGGTATAAAAGTTTAAATAATTAATCTATTAATTGTTTGTTTCATAGAGCCCTTTTTATAAACTTACTTAACAAGATGGCGTTAAAAAAGTTTAAAAAATATTATTATTTTATTAATTATTAATTTTTGAAGTAAAAAAAAAATTAGTGTTTCTAATAATGTATGTTAAATAATTCTTTTTATTAATTTCAAGTTATTACTGATTTTTTATACTTGTTAGGCATTAAATGATCAGTTTCTAAATTTTTTTATGCCATTTGTTTAAAAATTTTTTATAAACAATCAAATTAATTAAATATTTTTGAAAATTTTATTTTACCATATTGATAGCGGAAGAAAATTATGATTTAAAATAAAATTTTTTTCTCAAAAATAATATCTTAATGTTTATAATCGGTTTTTCATATGTTAATTGTTTAAATAAATGATTAAGGAATCGTTTTTTTTTTTTTTTTTTTATAATTTTCATTACAAAATATAATGGCAAAAAAAATTTTTATTTGTCAGCAATTGGTTTATTTATTTATATAACAATTTGTTATAAGCAATTTTTTTTAGATTTCAATTTTTCTAGAACATAACAAAATTACAAAAACAGCAACCTGCAATCACATGGCAAAAAAAATTTTTTTTGATTTTTAAAAAACATTTGGATTTTGAAGCACGACCAAGTCCAAGCACTGACTCGATTTGTCAACAAACAAATTGCTGTAACTTTGCAACTATTGCCGATACATTTTTCGACCTTCAAGTCGTTTTCACACAGTATGAACTAAGCTTCCATATAAATTGTAATCCTAACGTACATCTCTTTAAGTTTTTTAATTACACGCATGTATTTATAAAAATTTGCATTTTGTATTTCTTACAATACTTATCTCATCTATATATATATCGGAGATTTCCACGTATATACTCACTCATCACGATATCTCTGGAACCATAACACCTAGAGACTTGAAATTTAGTAGGATTATTCTTTTCACTGAGTAGGGGTCAGCTAAGAACGGATTTTACGAAATTCCACCTACAAGGGGTTTTGCGGGGTGTCAATAATGAAAAATTCACATTTCCAAACTATAGCTCTTTTAGGTATTAAGGGTTTATATACAGTTAGACGGCCGAGAAAAAGTGAATTTTCCATAATTTTTTCTGAGAACACTTTTTAATTTTCCTTAGCCAGGATATTATTTTTAGCATGTTTGAATTTACTCAAAACTAATTTTATGATATTTCACCTACAGAGGGATGTGCGGGGGCGTCAAAAATTCAAAAAAAATTTCTTTTTTCCAACCTATAGCTTTTAGAACTCTGATACCCTGCCAGAATATTTCTTTGGCATGTTTGAATTTACTAATAACTAATTTTATGATATTTCACCCCCCAGAGGGTTAAGCGGGGGCATTAAATATATTTAAAAAATTTGTATCTTTCAATCTATAGCTTTTAGAACTTTAAAACTTTGCCAGAATATTTTTTTGGCATGTTTGAATTTAATAAGAACTAATTTTATGATATTTTATGATATTCCATCCCTAGAGGGCTGTGCGTGGGCGTTGAAAATATAATAAAAAATGTGTGTCTTTCAATCTATAGCTTTGAGAACTCTGAAACTTGGCTGGAACTTTTTTTTTGGCATGTTAAAAACACTTTGATACAGATATTTTTCTGATAAAAAAATTGAAAAAGCGCAGTAAAAAAAATAACCCCAATTCATTGCTGTCAATTAATTGCATTGATTATAATTAACGTCATAAATATTTGATTATCGACAACTTATTGAATCAGTTTCCAGTTAATAATACTTTTTATTTGCTTCGACTTTATACGTAAGTTTTGATTTATACAATTTTTTTTACTTTCCGATAAGAAGGTTGAAAGTTTTTAGAAGTTAAAATTTTTTTTTTTTAATAAACCTATCAGTGAAAATTAATAAGTGGAAGTCTGTATACATTTATCAAGGTGTTATTATTAAAAACTACAGCATAAAGAAGATGAATGGCGTCGACTACTATGTATTTTTGGCTTAACAACAACTGGAAGCTGAGCATCTTCTTTATGGCCAAGTACGTTCAACGTCGATGAAGAAAATGAAGAAAATATTCGCCAACCGAGTATTCATTTTTATAAACATTACGACATTACATATGAAATGTTATATCTTATCAATTTTTTGTTCCTTATTCATAGGTTTTTATTGCTGAAAATACAACCATTGAACTTGCAATCCCGTTTCCGTTTTTTCTCCTTTTCAATATTGGATTTTAAATTTATTACTTTTTACAACTATTATTTGACCTCAGAATTTGCGAATCTAAATTTCAAAAAAATACAATTAACTATAAAAATTTATTTTATAAAATTTTAATTAATAGATTATAATACTATCAATGATAATCTTTTTACTTATAACTAAGTGCCAAGATAGTATCTGCTGTGAAGAAACTTTGTAAGAATATTTTTATACGATTAAGTTTTATATGATTAAGTTCAGATGGAAATAACCAAGATTAAATTCTGAGTTCTAACCTGTAAAGAAGATTGTCCAGGAATTAATTATTTCAAAACATTAAAATTTTAAAAAGTATGTACTAATTTTGAACTAGATTGTTTCTACTAGAAACAATGCCGTTAGAAAAAATGCAGTGTAAAATAAAACTAAAAAAAATTCATAATATTTAATTAATAGCTGCAATAGATTCAAAATTGGAAACGATTTTTTATTTTGTCCTGTTAAACAACCAAGAACAAATACTTCGAAATTATTATGTTATGGTATTTTTTTTTTTTTTTTAATTAAAAAGGTAAATTATAATTTTGACATTAAAATATTATGACTAATTAATTTTTTGCGATTATACAAATGAATATGACTCAAGGGTTACAATAATATACGGGACAATAGAATGACGATAACCGAAGTGTACGAATTGGGGATTCTCTCGGAAGTGCTACCATCCTCCCTCGTTGCTGGGGTCCTAGAGTTACCCCAAGGGTGGGGGTAAGTACAAGGCCCGCCTGTACTCTTATCCCTCACTATCGGTCCTTGAGACTAGAGGGTGGACCTCCAATGTGGTGGAAGGGGGATGCGTCTTCATTACATGCAATAAGCTGGGCCCAATGACATCATCAGTGCTTACTGACGACGACATGCACGTGACATCCGTCACTAACCACTAGTAGTGCGCAGAAACCACCGCCACTGCCGCTTGATCGACTAGCAATCTTCGCAGTTTCTGAACGCAATTACCAGGATGTTGGAGTCGTCGTCCGGTCATTAAATGACCGCCCGATCGTTCAACGATCACACGACTCATCTCAGCTACCACTCGGCCGTCCTTAGTCAGCCTAAGTTTCTCATTTGCTCCATCCACAACCTGATCCTTATTGATAATAGGTTGGTGCATACCCGGTGGACTAGCAGGTGGAGTGTCTTCGCCACTGCTGTGCTCGGAGTCGGCGTTGCTGACCCCAGTGACATACAATTTCAGCTTCTCGCCCGGATACACGCCGGTGTATGGTTTCTGTGACCTAAGGGCACATGGCACGTCCTCGACAACGTAACGATCGTTGTCCAGAACTTTGGTAATTTTATATGGCCCAGCGTACTTAGGTAGTAACTTTTTACTTGACCCGTCATTACTACTAATTATTCGTCTAACTAGTACTAAATCGCCACAATTAAACAGCCGAGGAGGGGCCTTTTTGAAATTATAACGCTCCTGCTGCTCTTGCTGTGAGCGTCGGATCGCCTCAGCTGCCTCTTCTCGAGACTGCTTGCGATCAACAAGATCGTCAGAATCGTTCCCTATCGCATTAAGAATGCGTGA
Organism: Cotesia glomerata; assembly: GCF_020080835.1. Classification (NCBI taxonomy): domain Eukaryota; kingdom Metazoa; phylum Arthropoda; class Insecta; order Hymenoptera; family Braconidae; genus Cotesia; species Cotesia glomerata. The sequence goes on along the minus strand of NC_058158.1, from coordinate 18,061,466 downwards.
CTCAGCAGCATTCCGCGGTCGAAACCCTAATAGTAACTCAGAAGGATATTTACCCGTGGCTTTATTGATAGTATTATTTATTTCCCAAACAACGTTCGGCAATTCCTGATCCCACCGTCGGTCATCCCTAGCGCTCGCTGATAACATGCTTAAAATTGTCCTATTATAACGTTCTACCTGACCATTTGCCCTTGGAGTAGCCACGGCAGTAGCCACATGTACTATACCATTTTCCCGACAGAAATCTTTAAATTTGTGACTCATAAATGCTGTACCTCAGTCGCTAATAATTCACCGTGGGAACCCAAAAACTCTTTAATGCTCTCCAGCATTCGTATTACGGGCCCAACCTGCGTATTCGTAACGGCCTTGGCAAATGTAAACTTAGTGAAGGAATCTACTACTACAAGAATCTGTGTATTTTTATTTGTACTTAACACAAAGGGACCCAAATGGCGGATGTGTACAGTGTCCATTGCCTTGGCAACCTTTTCTATCGGGTACAAATGACCTGGCTGCTTCCCGCTGGGACCCTTATTATACAGACACTCTAAACACGAAGAAATGTACTCTTTAACGTTACGTTTGCTATACGGAAACCAATAATCTGCCCGCAATTTATTCAAAGTTTTCTCAACCCCTGGGTGACCTATAACGTCGTGACAAATTTTGACAATACGTTGTCTTGCCGCTTGCGGTACGGCCCACCTAAGTCCACCCGCTTCTTTTCGGAATACGCGATTTTCTTTTAATACATAATCATTATGAATCTGTCGGCACGTGTCATCAGAGTTGTTGTGACTTAGTGCCTCGTGAATACGTTTCAATTCCGGGTTTTGTAATTGCGCGCATACTAGCCAATCACCTAATCCGATGTGCAATAACCCAATGTCTTCGATGTCAGCGGACATCTCACCCGGTTCGTACGGACTACGGCTAAGAGCATCAGCATGAGGCATTTTTACTTCGGCTCGGTATTCAATATAACAGTTATATTCTAACAATTGAATCCACCATCTGGCGACGCGTGGCAATAATTCTCTCTTTAAGAAGGTGGCCCGCAGTGCGTTACAGTCACTAACAATTTTTAACCGGAAACCATATAGATAAACCCGATACCTCTGTAGACTGCTTATGACTGCAAGAGTTTCTAGTTCGTAAGAATAGTATTTTTGTTCGTCTTTGTTTGTTTGTCTACTAAAGTAAGCAATAGGTTTTATGGCACCATCGTCTTGGTGTTGTAACAATATTCCGCTTAACCCAAGTTTACTAGCATCTGTATGTAATTCTGTTTCCGCGCCAGGCTTGTACAACGCTAGTACAGGCCTCGAAACTAATTTGTTTTTTAAAGTGTCGAAGGCCTCCTGTTTTTCATTTTCCCAACGCCAAACCTCAGATTTCTTTGTCAACAGTGTAAGTGGTCTAGCTATTATGGCAAGGTTTTCGATAAATTTCCTAAAATAACTGGCTAGGCCAATAAATCTTCTCACACTGTGAACATCGTGAGGTACTTGAATTTTGGAAACAGCCTCGATTTCATGGCCACCCGGCCTAATTCCCTGACTCGTTACTTCGTAACCCAAGTAATCGACCTTCGACTGTAAAAACATGCATTTACTCAACTTGAGAGTTAAGTTCGCTTCCCGCAGCGCTTGTAACACAAGCTTCAACGCATGTAACCCAGACTCAACGTTCTTTGATGGGATCAAGATGTCGTCCATGTACGCTAAGACGCAAATAGTTCCGCGTAAGGGATTTATGTCCTGATTTATCATCCTCTGAAACACGGCAGGTGCATTGGCTAACCCAAACGGCATTCGAAGGAACTCGTATTGCCCATCGGGCGTGACAAACGCTGTTTTCTCGATGGAACTTTCCGCAACGGGTCTTTGGTATTAACAACGGGTATTTGGTAATAACCCGAAAACAAGTATAATATTGTAAAGAATGAGTTTCCCTGTAGCCTATCGAGTTGATCGATGTAGCCTGCCAATTAACGGCAGCGGATGCCTATCTTTCTTTGTTATAGCATTTACGGCTCGATAATCAACGCACATTCTGACCTCACCGTTCCTTTTCCGGACTAAGAGAATGGGACTGGCAAACGGAGAATTCGACTCTCGAATGATGTTATTTTCTTTTAACTCGTCGACTATGCCGCGTACCTTTTCACGTTCCGCGTATGATAATCAGTAGGGCCTATAAGTTACTACAGAATTACTGTCCAATTCGATATTTATCTCCGATGCCCGAGTGTGACCTAGCTCGGACACATTAGATGCAAAGCAATCGCGATAATTGTCCAACAGATCATACAACGCATCTTTTTCAGATGGAGATACTTCCGGACCGGTTAAGATTTGATCGCGCGGTAAATCGTTTTGAGGTTCTGTTTTTACTGTACGCATCATTATTCTAATGTTGCTCTCTTCTAAGGACTCCTCCCGAGCACGCTCAGCCCTGGCGATTATTTTATCTTGATAAATAATTAACGGTCTATCAGACAAATTAACGACTAGGAGCATCCCAGTTTCTATATTTAACATGCTTCTTGGAATACAATGTTCCCGACCTTCTTTACCACGTACGCTTAGCTCTACATATAAATCACCAATAATTTTACTCTTCACCTTAACCTCGATATTAGCTGCATGCTTCGGCGGTATGACCGTCGTCTCTTTAGCCCAGAGCGCTATTTTCTGCGGGGGAAGTTTTTCCATTTCTGGTAGATGAGCCACTGTTTTGTCAAACAGCCGCAAGCGCCCATCCCTCTGAACCATGGTGACTCCTGGTAGATCTAAAAATGGTTGTCCCACAATAAGTGGTACATTTTGGAGGTCGTTGGGTACGACATGGATCTTGACGTTTCCTTCGGCCAAGTCAATCTTCAATTTGGCTTCGACAACTCCATACGGCCGGATAATACCTCCTCCGTAACCTCGCAGCACTACTTCCGTCGGGTGCAACTCCAGCTGCATGGTGTCAGCCTCTTCCTTCCTTAGGGTGACACACTGACTCCCGGCGTCCACGTACGCTGACTTCAGCTGTTCTTTTCATTCGGTCCAGGCGAATGTAATACTTGGTAGACTTTCATACCAAGTCCTCGAGACACCCTTTAGGTTGTCCATGGCAAGAGTTGCGACGGTCGTATCGTCCCAGCCATGGATTTTCTGCAATTCCTCGACTCGGTGTATCCAAACATCGATTGTTTGATTTTTTTCCTGGGGATCGAACTTCGGGATAAGTGTCTTCCCCTCAGTATTTTTCGATGCTCGTGGTGCTGGTCGATCCACCACAGTTTTCACCGTTTCGATCAATTGGTAAAGCGCCCGTTGCCACTCTGGTGATCTTCGGTCATTCCGCGAGTGTCTGCGCTGTCTTCGCGAACTTCTTTGCGATGATCTACTTCGATGCTCCACTCGCGATGACGTATCTCGCGATCGACTGTGAGAACGTGAACGCACTTTTCTATCACGTGAACAAGCCATTATTAACACTGATTAGTCTATTTCACTCAGTGGTTAAATTTACTAATTTAACACTGTGACAATCGCACTACACAATCACTATTCACAAAAATATTTATTAATACTCGCGAATAATGACCGTTATTTATCCCACTTCTGAAGCTGTAAGGAACGCGTTATTCGTTTACAAGACGTTTATTAACAATATTGAGATTATACAAATAAATATGACTCAAGGGTTACAATAATATACGGGACAATAGAATGACGATAACCGAAGTGTACGAATTGGGGATCCTCTCGGAAGTGCCACCATCCTCCCTCGTTGCTGGGGTCCTAGAGTTACCCCAAGGGTGGGGGTAAGTACAAGGCCCGCCTGTACTCTCATCCCTCACTATCGGTCCTTGAGACTAGAGGGTGGACTTCCGATGTGGTGGAAGGGGGATGACGTCACTTTCATTATATTATTCCATTCGGCTATTAACTGTTGCTGTTTGACCATTCTTTACACCTTTCCATTACTCAGCTTCTCCATTACCTTCATAAATTCACAAAAAAACGTAAAGGCGTCATACCGGGCTCGAAGGAGAGATTTCTGTCATAAAATAGAAAAAAGATCGAGTTACTAAAATGAATTATAAATAATACTGTAAACATATGGAAACAATATTGTAAAAATATGTTAATATATGGGGCATTCGACGCCAAATCGACCACTTTTGACTCTGGCCCCTTTTGATTTGGCTGAAAGTTTACCATCCTTTTCTACCCTATCAAAAACGTCTCTCATAATTTTTTCAAATTTTTTCACCCAACCAAAAAAAAGTAATGAATTTTTCAAAAAAACCGCTTTTTTATTTTTAAATTGCCATAACTATGTGATAAATTGACTTATCGGGACGTTTTTTTTTTCAAAATTTTTGTTATTAAATGTTCTTTTTGGGAAAAGTATAGAAAAATTATTCAAACCTATCTTCATCGTTATTTTTTAAATTTTCTGAAAAAACTCCGAATTTCTCGATAATAACCATTTTTAATTTCTTTTTTTTTTTTCTTTTATATAAAACTTTGACATTTTCTACAAATATCTTGAAATTTTCAATAAGGTGTTTTTTCGATTTCTATTTATTTTTTCAATTAAAAAAAAAAATTTTTTTTTTTTATCTTATTTTTCATAACACCGGTCCAGAAATTTCCGGAAATCCTCAAAAAACAAGAAAAAAGTATATAGCAGCAAAAGTTGAACATGTTAATCATCAAGTAAATTAATTTTTTCAAAAACAAATGAAAAAAGTATGAGAGACGTTTTTGATAGGGTAGAAAAGAATGGTAAACTTTCAACTAAATCAAAAGGGATCAGAGTCAAAAGTGGTCGATTTGGCGTAGAATGCTCCATATATATGTAAATAATACTGTAAATATATTTAAATAATATTGTCAATATATGTAAAAATACATGTAAATAATATTGTAAATGATACTGTAAATATATGTAAAAAATACATGTAAATAATTCAGCAAATATATGTAAAAATACATGTAAATAATACTGTAAATATATGTAAAAAATACATGTAAATAATACTGAAAATATATGTAAACAATACATGTAAATAATACTACAAATATATGTAAAAATTTATGTAAATAATTACATTCCGTGCTTCATTTTAAGCTGCGCCAATTGATTCGCTACGAGATTCTTTGAATGACATAGCTTCATGAGTCCGTCCATCTCTCCAGAAAACTGTTACAACGGTTGTACAACCAGCATTGTATGTTCCATTGACTTCTTCAATGTAGTCTGTGATAAATCGAAAAATTTTTTAATATAATTTTTAATTTTTGATTTTTTAAAGCAATTTATTTTTTAATTTAACTAAGAATTTTTTTTTTATTCAAGTTTTTTTAATTAAAAATTATTTGAGAAGTGTATACATTTTAATTTTGACTTACCAATTATCTGTTTCTTGAGTTCGTGCGACCAATTATCATTCGTAAAAGCCATTTCTCCATGTATAATTAATGTTTCTAAATTTAATTTATCAAGATTCATTATTTTTTATACTTTTTATCGTTGTGTAATGATTTATAGATTAAATATTTATTTTTTATTGATTTTATTGAATTAATATTTATTTTTGATTTATATTATGTTTTTTATTTATATTTTATATTTATATTATTGTTCAGTGAACTGGCCCAGCCGCGATGAAGTCGCCCCTGGGGGACTCCCAATTTCACGAGCCGCACCTGTCTACCGCTAGTTCCCGCAAAAACTAACCGCCTATGAAAGCTTAGCTTGACTGATCACGCCATGTCTTGGTGGTGTAATTGGCTGATCGCTACGCTGACATGTGCAATCGGCCTTTTTCCCCAAGTCGACGAGGCAGAAGGCGCATTATTATTATTATCTTTCGCTTCCACGCTTTCGCTGCATCAAGTCGCCATTAGTATTTCTTTACTTTCGCTTTTCGTTAATAAACCGCATCTCGCTTATTTAATAATTTAATTTGCTTAAATTAATTGTTATTAATCCGCTTCAGTTTGTTACAGATAAATTTTATTATTTGTGCAATTAATTCTCCGCTTTTCCAGTGCCGGCAGTGTGTTCAACCTCGTGTAAACCGGCTTTGCTTTATTGATCACGCAGTGCTTTATTTATCCGCTTTTATTTAAACAATCCGCTAACATATCAAATAAATATTAAGTGTAATATGTGTAAATAAATTTATAGTGTTCATTTTAATAAATATTTCCGCGTTTTAATTTAGATATCCAGACCAAAACCGGATCCTCCGCTTTCCCGCATTTTCAGCATTTTACATTTGGTCCCTCGAGCCGGATTAGGCTAGCTCTATCTCAATTAAATAAAATTAATTATACCGCTAATAATTGTGTTATGAGGGTGAAGGTTATTACCGCTAGGAAGGGTCGAGTGTCAGGGGCATCGCGGAGCACATCGGGTGCTGCTCCTGGTAGTCATACGTACACCGGTACGCTGAACTTTTCGCTTTATTTGACTGAAAACTCGACTTCGGGCCTAGATTAATCCCGAAATGAAGTTGGAAGCAGCTATTGCTATGCAAAAGCAGTACCTAGATGCTTGTACGCCATGGTAGACCGCTTAACTGACGAGGAGCTCAACACACTGTCGCTGACTGCTATTGACTCAGTAGAAACACGAAGCTCCAGGCTTAGGCAAGATATCACTGCCCTGAATTTGCTTATTTTTGAGACGTACCCGGAAGTACTCGAGCACGAGTACCACACCGAGAATCGTTATACTGATGCACACGCCACTTACGCAATTTGGGAGACTCGCATAGCCACCCGCAAGGACGCCATACAGCAGAAGATTGAAGCCGAGGAATCTGCTCAGACTCAATAACTGGCTATGCACAGCACCGCATTCATGGGAGGTTCCACAGGTACTGGGCTCCCAAAGATCAAGCTTCAGAGCTTCTCTGGAAACTTCAAACGCTGGGGATCCTTCAGTCAGCTATTCTCTGACATTGTCATCGACAATGAACTTCTGAAGAACAGCCAGAAGATGCATTATCTCAAGACCTTCACCAAGGATGAGGCACATCAGCTCATTGACAATATGTCATCTACTGACGAGTCATTTGAACCCGCTTGGAACCTATTGAAGAGCCGCTATTCAAATCCTCGCCGCGTCGTTTCATCGTATCTTAAAGATCTGTTGGTCGGTGAGTCAGTTCCCGCTCGATCAGCCGCTAATTTAGACGCTTTGCTACTATCCAACCAGAAGGCTTTGGATTCCATCAAGGCCCAGGGGGTTCAAGTTGAACACTGGGACCTGATGATAATTCATTTGACGCTTCGCCGCTTGCCACCCGCTGTGAGAGAAGATTGGGAGACCAACCTTGGTCTTACTGATAAAATGCCGACCTACACGCAGCTCCACGAGTTCCTCAAGTCCAAGGTCAGAGCTTGGGAGAACCTGGAGGCTTCAGCTGAGAACAAGAAACACACTGATGGGCATAAACCCGGAATATCACGCAACAAGGATCACCAGAAGCCCAAAGCTTCTTACGCTGTTACTCAATACAAGGGTAAGCCCAAAAGAAATTGCCCGATGGGCCCGGAGAAGCACTACTTGTTGTTCTGTCCGTTCATCAAGGCCGCTACTGTTGAGAAGCGCATCAACATTATTGAGAAATACCGCTTGTGTTACAACTGCTCAGGTCCACACCGCGTCGCTGATTGTAAGACCGCTCAAGGATGCAGGAAGTGCAGTCAACGTCACCACACTTCCATTCATCGTGATCTATCGCCTAAATCAGCATCACCGCCACCAGCAGATACCGCACAAGGTAACTAACCGTTCCTTTAGACCGCTTATAACTCAACATCAACTGTTGATTATTTCAGATCCGCTTTCCGCTCGAGTTTTGCTAGCTACCGCTTTAGTCCAGGTCAGTCCGCATCATGGTAATTCCATCACCGCTCGAGTTTTGATTGATCAAGGCTCAGAGCTCTCATTTATGAGACAGACGCTCTTCAAGAAACTTGGACAGCCGCTACAACGCGACATGGTCATGTTCAAGGGCATTGGTAATGTCTCCGCAGGAAATTCACTAGGTGTGAGCACAATTGAGCTTCGTTCGCTGTGTACAACTGCGTCAATACATGTCAGCATGTATATTCTACCAACACTGACGGTAGATCTTCCATCGTTCGTGATCGCTGATCCGAAATGGCTGCATCTTGATAATCGCAAGCTCGCTGACCCGCACTATCTACAGCTGCGTCCTGTAGACATTATTCTAGGTGCATCACCAGCCACACAGATCATGAACGCTGATATTAAACGTGGACTTCGCGATTCTCCGATTGCACAATCCACCACGCTTGGTTAGATTGTCTATAGAGCTGTCACCGCTAAACACGCTTCCACGTCACACGCAGCATTACATGCGTCATGAGACACATCATTACAAGACGCTATCGCAAAGGTTTGAGAGCAGGAAGAGGTTCCATCAGGTAATTCACCGCTCAAAACCGCTGAAGAAGATGAAGTTCACTTTCGTCGAACGCATTATCGACAGCATGATGGACGCTACGTAGTGAGATTACCGCTTAAAGCTTCCGAGAGTCAACTTGGTGACTCTATCAACTCAGCCATGGGGTCACTCTGAAGATTAATAATTCGCCTGTCGCGAGAAAAAGATTATTCTGACATGTATCGCGCGTTCATGGCAGAATACATAAAACTAGGACACATGGTTCGAGTACCAATCAATGACTTGCCCGCAAACGCTTACTTCTTGCCTCACCATGGGGTATTGAAGCTTGATAGCACCACTACGAAGCTCCGTACAGTGTTCAACGGTTCCTGTGCAAAATCTAAAGGAATTTCATTGAACGACATTTTACACACAGGACTCAAAACGCAAATTGACATCTTCGACCTGATGTTGAGAATCCACTGCAACAGGATTCTATTCGCTACTGACATCACCAAGATATTCAGTCAGATTGAGGTTGATTCGCTTGATTGGCCGCTTCAGTGCATTCACTGGATAGATGAGAATGACCAAGTAGACGCTTACTGTCTCAACACAGTCACCTACGGGACCGTTAGTGCACTTTTTAACGCTGTACGTGTGCTCATCCAACTAGTCAAGGATGAAGGACACCACTTTCCGCTAGCTGTTGCTACAATGTTGGAAACATGCTACGTAGATGACATCTACGGTGAAGCAGACAACGAACAAGACGCTATAAAGGTTGCAGTGCAAACAAAAGCACTGTGCACCGCAGGCTGCTTTCCGCTCACCAAATGGGCTAGTAATAGTCCAACGCTGCTCGCTGAAGTCGCTCCAGAAAAGCAGCTAGAAACACCGCTTAAATAAATCAGTAATGCACCAGTAAAGGTCCTGGGCATGTACTGGAATTCACACAGTGACGCTCTCCAGTTCAAGTACACGCTACCGCCAGAGACACCTAAGACATAAAGAGCTATTTTGTCTAAAATCGCCAAGTTGTATGACCCGCTCGGACTTTTCGCACCAATTGTCGTCAGAGCCAAGATCTTCATGCAAGATCTATGGCTAGATAGAGTGTCATGGGATTAACAATTGTCACCATCACTCATTTATAAATGGACTGGATACTGCGAGGATCTTTGAAACATCGAATCCATCCGCATTTCACGCTGGAATTATATTGCACCTGGAGCAACAATAGAATTGCACGGGTTCTCAGACGCTTCGCAAAACGCTATGACTGCTGCTGTTTATTTAAGAGTCACTGACGCTGATGGGAACACAAAGGTCGCACTTTTGTGTTCAAAAACGCAAGTAGCACCGCTGAAGACCATGACAATTCCAAGCTTGGAATAATCTGCTGCATGGTTGCTTACACAACTGATACTTCATGTCAAGGAAGTTCAGTCGCTAGGAAATGTCAGGATTAATCTCTGGACTGACTTCGCCGTGACTCTCGCATGGATTAAAAGTCCAGCAACCCGCTGGAAGACATTCGTCCGAAATAGAGTGGGAAAAATCCAAGAAACGCTTTGAGATGTCTCCTGGAAATTTATTTCAGGAAAACAAAACCCCGCTGACTGCGCTTCAAGAGGTATACCAACGCTAAATCTGAAACAACACGCTCTCTGGTGGCATGGACTGACTTGGCTTAATGAACCAGAATCCTTTTGGCCCACTCTGCAGCCTCCAGCTGACAACGCAAGGCATCGAGAAGAACGCCAAGGTCTGACACTAGTAACTTGGAAAGCAGAAAACTGCCTGCTCTAACAATTACTATCGCATTACACGCAGCTGTTTCCACTGCTACGGAAGCTCAGCATCTAGCGTGGTGTAATCGACCGCTTTAAAAGAGTTTCACAATCTTCGCTGGCCTACCCGCTTACTCCATCAGACCTGGAGCGCGCTAAATTGACCTTGATTAAGTTCACTCAAGGACAATACTTCGCTAAAGAGATTCACATGCTTCAAGATGGTGATGGTCTGCCGAAAAATAACTGCATCACCAAGCTGACTCCGTTCATCGATCATCAGGGGGTCCTGAGAGTCGGTGGCCGCTTGAAAAACGCATTGCTGGACCCAGAAGAGAAGCATTCAGCGATCTTGCTAAGACAATCATCGCTTACATCAATTCTGATTGATGATTCGCACCGCAAAACGCTTCACGTAGGTACTCAGCTTACGCTCGCTGACTCACGCAAGAGTGTCTGGATCATTGGAGTCCGTGTTCCAGTCAGATCATTTATATTACGCTGCGCTATCTGCACAAGACACCGTGGAGAACGCGCTCAACAATTGATGGGTCAACTACCAGCCGCACGAGTGCAGCCAACTCGAGCTTACCTGCATACAGGACTCGACTACGCTGGACCCATCACTCGGAAAACTTTTCAAGGGCGTGGAGCAAAAACATACAAAGGCTAGATTGCAGTCTTTGTCTGCATGTTCAGCTCAGCTGTACATCTCGAGCTAGTCACTGACTACACCGCTGCCGCCTTCATTGCCGCTTATCGCCACTTTACTAGTCGCCGAGGTATCTGTCATACGCTATACTCAGACTGTGGAACCAACTTTGTAGGAGCAGATAAAGAGCTGAAACGACTATTCGCTGCAGGATCCCACACACTTCAAGAATTATCAGTTTTAATCGCTCAAGATGGCACGAACTGGAAGTTCAATCAGCCTGGAGCCGCTCATTTTAGAGGAAAATGGGAAGCCGCTGTGAAGTCTATTAAATTTCACCTTCGAAGAACAATCGGATACTCGCTGTTGACACTTGAGCAGTATTCAACGCTATTGGCTCAAATTGAAGCCATCTTGAACTCCAGATCGCTCACACCGCTGAATGATGATCCTGCTGACCTGGCAGTACTGACACCAGATCATTTCTTAATCGGACAGTCACTAACCGCAGTTCCAGAGCCATTGCTGACAGAAGTACAACCCGCTCGGCTCTCGCATTAGGATCAAGTCCAGCAAATGGTTCAGCATTTCTGGAAACGCTATTATCAGGACTGCATCTACCGCTGCCAGGCCATTTCCAAGTGGCATCATCAACGCAACGAGATCAAAGTAGGTTCAGTTGTATCGATCACCACTGAGGACCTCCTGCCAACCAAGTGGCCATTAGCCAGAGTCACCGCTCTTCATCCAGGTGAAGATGGACAAGTCCGCGTGGTAACTGTTAAGACAGTTAACACAGAGCTATTACATCCAATTATAAAGCTCTGTGTCTTGCCGCTAACATATGAAGAAGACGATCTTGTCGATGCAGCCGCCAACCCAGGGGAGAATGATCAGTGAACAGGCCCAGCCGCGATGAAGTCGCCCCTGGGGGACTCCCAATTTCACGAGCCGCACCTGTCTACCACTAGTTCCCGCAAACACTAACCGCCTATGAAAGCTTAGCTTGACTAATCACGCCATGTCTCGGTGATGTGATTGGCTAATCGCTACGCTGACATGCGCAATCGGCCTTCTTTGCCAAGTCGACGAGGAAGAAGACGCATTATTATTATTATCTTTCGCTTCCACGCTTTCGCTGCATCAAGTCACCATTAGTATTTCATTACTTTCGCTTTTTGTTAATAAACCGCATCTCGCTTATTTAATAATTTAATTTGCTTAAATTAATTGTTATTAATCCGCTTTAGTTTGTTACAGATAAATTTTATTATTTGTGCAATAAATTCTCCGCTTTTCAGTGCCAGCAGTGTGTTCAACCTCGTGTCAACCGGCTTCACTTTATTAATCACGCAGTGCTTTATGTATCCGCTTTTATTTAAACAATCCTCTAACATATCAAATAAATATTAAGTGTAATTTGTGTAAACAAATTTATAGTGTTCATTATAATAAATATTTCCGCGTTTTAATTGAGATATCCAGACCAATACCTGATCCTCCGCGTTATCGCATTTTCAGCATTTTACAATTATATTTTATTCATTTATTTTTGATATAGCCTTGAAGTTATCTCCAAAACAAATGAATTATTCAACTTCATTAATATTTTGGTAATGTGTCAAAGTTTTAAAGAGTAAACAGAAAGCTGTCAAACGAATTATTTTCTAAGAGTGATTTAATTGATAGTTAGAGTAAAATTAATTAATATTATTATGTGAAATGATCATATCCTGATATTGATTGAAATTGTTCAGTAAAATTATCATCACGAATAATTTAGTTACATTAATGAACATCTGGACTATCGATACATCATGTGAAATGATCATTGAATGATAAGTTTCTTATTAATTAATATTTTCTTGAACATTTAAACATTTTAATTGGGATATTTCTGCTTGGGATTTTTCAGAAATGAATCCATCCTCATAAATAAAAAAAAATTTTTTTTCTATTAATTGATATAGCGTTCATTCAATTTTCATCTGAATATGATAATTAGATAATACTAAATTCATTGATCAACGCAAAGACGTTCGTTAAAAGTTTTTTAAAGTTCATTTATTGGAAGGTTTTCTCAATCTTTAGTAAGCTATCAATTGATTTGATTAATATTATTTCATTTATGATGATATTTAAATTTGAATTAATTATTCTGTTATAATCATTCAAAATTTTCCAGTTGCATTAATTTTCTTTTGGTATTTAATCGATTATTAATTCATTAATTAATATTATTTTGTTTATTATAATACTTTAGTTTGAATTTATTATTCTATTACCATTCAATACTTAATAATTGTATTACATTATTTACTTTTCACAATCTCTTTTTCATATTTAATAGGTTATTATTGATTAATTGATATTATTTGGATTATGATCATAATTTAGTTTAAATTAATTATTCTATTAATATTTTATATTTACCGGTTATATTTCATAATTTACTTTTCACAATTTCTTTTACACATTCAACACTTTCACAAAAATTTTTACTGCACACTAATGGAGTTTTTTCGAAATTATTGAAATTCCCGGCGACGGCGCGTGTCTTTTTTCATTATCGTTTTTATTGTATAACACAGTCATTTAGTGATCAGATAAGAAGTGAAATTGTGCTTCACGTATTTAAAAATTGGCAGAGATTCTAATACTTTATCAATCAGTTAAATGGAGAACCTTATGGAAACAAAAATTTGTACTTCGATGACATGTCGAAGCCTAACACGTATGGAACTCTTTTTGAAATTAGAGCGGCGGCAGAATTATTTACATATGAGTTTCAAGTATACCAAAATGATCGTCTAATAACTACGTTTGGAAAAGCAATAAATGGAGTTAAAAGATTAAGGTTTACTGGGAATTTTAATAGTGGTCGCTGAGACGTTTTAGTTCTATTTACTGAACCCATCAATAACGGTGTTTCTCAAACGGAAAATCTTGATGACTTTTAAGCATCTTTTACTCAACCATCACTTTCATCAAGGAGAGGAAAAATACGGCGGAAAAGATTTTTAGGTGCAATTAGGACTAAACAACTTAAAAAAGCTGCTTCAAAATATGTGAAAAATCATAAAGAAGTTCAGAGAAAGGCTGTTAAAAAATACATAAAAAATCATCCTGAGATCAAAAGAAAAATAGTTCAAACGTATGCTAACAATCATCCTGAAGTTATAAGTAAAGCTAAAAAAGATTATCAGGCTAGAAATCCGCATGTTAATAAATCAGCTACAGCTAATTATCATAAAAAAAGAACAAGGACTAAATGATTGCCCTGGACTTTTAAGTGTTTATCCGTGTTTTAAATACAATTGTCAAATTAATTATTCCAATGATGAAATTGTCAATCTTGGTCCACGTTCTCCTTGTCAATGGTGTCGTGCTTTAAAATGGAAAAATGAGACTCAAGGAATGTGCTGCAGTAGTGGTAAAGTTCAACTTTCTAAGCTTGGCCCCTATTCTGAACCTTTACACAGCTTATTGACTCATCAGGATCCACTGTCAGAACATTTTCTAAAAAATGCCCGTAAGTATAATGGATGTTTCCAAATGACATCTTTTGGAGCCAAAGAGGTAAGAGAAGGAAATTTTATGCCAACTTTCAAAGTTCAAGGGCAGGTTTATCACAGAATAGCCAGCTTGATGTCTGAACCTAACCAAAAGCCTCCTTTCCTTCAAATTTACTTTGTTGGTGATGAATGTCATGAAAGAGACATCCATTGTGGAATTTATCCCGGCATTTATCCATAATTAGTTCATCAACTGCAGAAGTTGTTACATCAGCATGACAAATATCTTAAGGATTTTAAGGCTGCAATAGATTCAATTCCTAAAGATCAAAAAGACTTTAAAGTAATAATTAATGCTGACAAAAAATCGGCTGGAGAACATAAGGGCCATTTTAATGCTCCTCAGGCAAAAGAAGTTGCGGTTCTCATTATTGGATAGGATTTCAAAAAAAGAGACATTGTTTTTCACAGTAGAGACAATAAATTGATGCGAATTAGTGAAACACACCGCTCATATGATGCTTTACAATATCCTTCGATGTTCTGTTATGAAGAAGATGGCTATCACATCAACATATTTAAGCATGACGAGACGACTAAACTGCCTCTCGATCAGACAATATCTGCTTCAGAATTTTAAAGCTTTAGGATTATGGAGCGTGAGAATGAAGTGTGCTATTTATTGCGATTCCACAATCTCTTAAATCAATTTTCAGTTGACACGTACGCAACAATTGAGACTGAAAGACTTAACTATATTCGTAACAACCAAAAAAAAACTGAGAAGTGAGGAATACGTTCACTTGAAAGATGCTTTGTCAAAAAATGATGAACAATTATCAACAATGGGAAAAATGGTTGTGTTGACTCCTTTTTTTACTGGAGGACCCCATTATATGCATGGGCGAACTCAGGATGCAATGACAAATGTACGTCATTATGGACAGCCAGATTTATTTATAACATTCACCTGCAATCCTAAGTGGCCGGAAATAACGCAGCTTTTGAGTGAAGGTCAACAGTCTCATGATAGACATGATATCGTAGCGAGGGTTTTTAATGTAAGAGTGACATATAATAAAACTTCTTACAGTAGGTCGTATCTTTGGTGACACGAGATGTCACATGTACGCCATAGAATGGCAAGAACGTGGATTACCTCATGTTAATATTCTATTATGATTAGAAGAGAAAATGAGACCAGAGTCTATTGACCAAATTATCTGCGCTGAGTTACCTGATCCAGGCATAAATCCAGATCTTTATCAAGTTATCAAGACAAGCATGGTTCACGGTCCATGTGGATCTTTCAATTTAAATTCGGATATCCCAAGTATCGTCAATGATCACCAGCAGACGGAGGAAAAACTTTAAAACTTAACGGAGTTGAAATCGACAACCGATGGATAGTGTCGTACAATCCCGTTCTATCCCATATACCTTTGGGACTCATATTAATGTTGAAAGTTACAGTAACTCTGTAAAATCCATAAAATACATCTGTAAGTATGTAGATAAAGGATCTGACCTAGCATCGTTTACTGTTCAGGATTTTGATGAGGTGACGAAGTATCAGGCGGGACGTTATATCAGTAGCTTTAAAGCAGTCTGGCGAATATTTCGTTTTCCTATTCATGACAAGTTTCCTTCGGTGATGCATCTTGCTGTACATCTTGAAAATGGTCAAAGAATTTATTTTACTGAGCAGAATGTGGTTGAAAAAGTAAATAATCCCAAAAAAACAACACTAACGGCTTTTTTTGAGCTTTGCCAAGTTGATGACTTTGCAAAAACTCTTTTGTACGTTGAAGGTCCAGCTTATTACGTATGGAAAAATAACCGCTTTGAAAGAAGAAAAAAAGATAAGGTTCATTCAGGTTATTTAGGAGTCAGGAAAGATCAAGTTTTAGCTAGAGTTTATACCGTGCATCCAGGAAATACTGAATGTTATCACTTGCGTCTTCTCTTACATGAAATTCGAGGTCCTACATCATTTTCTGCTTTGAAAACTGTTG
The DNA here is from genome assembly GCF_020080835.1 of Cotesia glomerata. Classification (NCBI taxonomy): domain Eukaryota; kingdom Metazoa; phylum Arthropoda; class Insecta; order Hymenoptera; family Braconidae; genus Cotesia; species Cotesia glomerata. The sequence goes on along the minus strand of NC_058158.1, from coordinate 18,045,051 downwards.
ATGGAGTGATTCATCCAACATTTCAAGCAGCATGTAGAGCACTCAGTCTTCTAGAAGATAATGCTAATTGGTATTGCACTCTGGATAAAGCTTGCATCTCTGATTAGTTCTACAAGATCCGTGAGCTGTTTGCCATTATGTTATTTTTTTGTCATGTTGACGATTCACAAAAATTATGGGAGAAATATCGATATTATTTTTCGGGAGATATTAAGAGCGAGGTAGAACGAGACGGTGGAAATGTTGAGCTGTTAATTGACGTTATTTATAACAAATGTCTCATACTACTCGAAGATATTGTAATATCAATGTCTGGAAAAACACTTTTTCAATTCGGTCTCCAGTCTTCAATCTGAGATGAAAGGTTTATTGACACTAATCGTCAATATTTGCGTGAATTAGCTTACGACACCGTCTATTTAAAAAGAGTTGTAGCAGAAAATGTTTCTAAATTAAATCTAGAACAGCGAAAAGTTTACAATGAAATTTTAAATTTATTTACATCCGATTCAGGGTAGTTGTATTTTCTTGATGCTCAAGGTGGTACTGGAAAAACGTTTTTAATCAATTTGCTGCTTGCGAAAATCAGGAGTGAAAAAAACATCGCTATAGTCGTTGCTTCTTCAGGAATTGCTGTGACTTTGATAGACGGAGATAAAACAGCTCACTCTGCCTTTAAATTAGCTCTCAATTTAGGTTATTCTGAGTCTCCACTTTGTAACATCTCTAAACAGAGTGATATTTCTCATGTGCGGCGAAGAGCAAAAATTATTATCTGGGACGAGTGCACTATGGCTCACAAAAATAGTATTGAAGCTCTGAACAGACTGCTCCAAGACATTAGAGGTTGCGACCGAATTATGGGAGGAGTGATTGTTCTCTTGGCCGGTGACTTTCGACAAACTTTGCCTGTTGTGCCACGAGGAACACGTGCAGATGAAGTTAAAGTCTGTATCAAGTCATCAATTTTATGGCCTACGGTCAAAGTTCTATCTTTGACTATTAATATGCATGTTCATCTTCAGCCAATCTCGAAAGCAGATTTTTCAAAAATACTGATTGATATAGGTGATGGCAAAATTCCGGAAGAAGACGGAAGAATAAAGGTGTCCTATATTAATTGTGAAACTGTCCCAGATTTAATCACCTTGACTGAAAAAATAAACCCGAATATTGACAAAGCTGGCGACAATTGTAGTTCATGGTTAAAGGAGAGAGCCATTCTCACACCAACCAATGAACAAGTCAATTGTATTAACAACTTTTTGCTGGAGAAACTGCCAAATGAGCAAGTAAGATATGAATCGGTGGACAAAGTACTGGCGGATGAAAAAGCTGTGCACTACCCTGTTGAGTTCTTACACACACTCAATCCACCAGGGATACCACCTCATGTTCTTCAACTCAAGATTGGCACTCCAATAATGTTGCTCCGCAATTTAAATCCACCAAAATTGTATAATAGTACCAGGCTTCAAGTCAAGGTCTTACACAAAAATGTCATTGAAGCCATGATTTTCACCGGAAAATATAAAGGGAAAACTGTATTCATTCGAAGGATTCCTCTAATTCCATCAGATTACCACTTCGAATTTAAACGTCTGTAATTTCCTGTCAAAGTTTGTTATGCCATGACGATTAATAAGGCACAAGAGCAGAGTTTAAAGATGGCTTGTATTAATTTAAGAAATGACTGTTTCTCTCATGGCCAACTATACGTGGCATGCTCAAGAGTAAGTTCACCTAACAGCTTAGTCATTCTTCAACCAATGGGAAAATCGAAGAACGTTGTATATAAAGAAGTTTCAAGCATTTAATTTTCTATTTTTGATTATATTAATAATTATTTCTTGAAATTAGATCTATAGAATCAGATAATAAACAGTAATCCAATCAATAAATATTCAAAGTCTCAAAAATTTTTGGATCTACCACTAAACTGGTTTTTAATTCAATTATTTTCAATATTTTATCTATTTATAATAATTTCTTTTTACTGTTACAAAAGAAATGTTTGTCAAGCTTTAAATTTTATTTTATTAAGTTGTTCATATCCAATCTATATTTATATGAATTTGATATGTGTAACAAATTCTAACAAGGAAACTCTCTCCGGTGTCCCCCTCCGATTTTGATGAAACTGAGATATGTTATTCTCCGTCGCAATCTAAGAGACACATGTTTTTTTTTTATCTGCGGAAAAACATTTCTAGGGGGTGAAACTACCTCTCAAAAGTTAGCCTCCAAAGGGGTGTTTTTCAAGTTTCGCATACTTGCAGTTTAAATAATCGAATGGGACCAATTGCATAATTTTCAAGGTGGAAAATCATGAAAAATGCTTTTGATTTTATAATAAAACAATGGATAGAACAAAAGTTATGAGGGTTGAAAATCACAAAACTTTTATAAAAAAAAAACTATTCGATGGATTTCAACGAAACCAACGGCAATCGGAAGAGGAAAAAAAAGTAGAGAATACATCTTTCGGGGTTTTTCCGAAAAATTAAGTTTAGGGGGTGAACATCCCTTAAGCATATCTACAGTGACCACCAAGAAAATATCGTTTTTTATATTAATTTTGATATGAATTCATCAATAATAATTTTTTCGTACATTTCTAGCATTTAGAAAATAATAATAATATTATATCTTAATATTTTACTTACTTGTTTACTTCGCATCCCAAACTTTATTTTGTGTATCGGGACATCAAATATTACAAATGTCATTTAATGTGAATCTGCTTTGGAAAAAAAAAAAAGAAAAATGCTTATAATGATTTATTATAATCATAATAATCATTCATCGTTATCTCATACAAAAAAAGAGATAATTATATTTTTAGTATATATGAGTCAGTAATGTGAAAAACAACATAGTATAAATAAATGTATCATTTCGAAATTAGTTTAGTTACTGCGATGTACTTCATCTTTTATAATTCAATATTATAATCGTGTTTTTTTTTTTTTTTTTTTTAATAATTGAATAATTTAAAATTGTACGAAAATCTTTATTTTAGTACATAGAGCAAAATGAAAGTCAATCCTATAAATGTTATAAGACTACTCTTAACAACATTTCAAGTCATGAACATTCCAGAATCGCCAGTAAATGACGAAGAAATACAAATCAAAGAAAGTTTTGAAAATATTTTACTCAATGCTATGAACGAATACTCCGGAGTCGAAATGGTCGAATAAAGTTCTTTGCATTTCCAAGAACCGTATAAAGATTGGACGATGGAAGTCGTGGAAGATAAAGAGTGGGCAAATGCACTAGTTGACCAAGAAACACCTATCGACGAATGCACTAAGGATGTTAAAGATTTATCTTATGAATATAAATTGAAAGCCGTCGAGTACTGGCGTAGTGGCAAAAAAAGAAATTTAAGTTTAGACAGTGTTAGACAAAAATTCAGAAAGGTACAATCTGTGCGACAGTTACGAAGATGGGCTCATACTTTAAATCAGGGAGGGACTTATAAGGAAAAATTAGCAAGAATTTGTGAATATACAATACAAAATTTCAAAGCAGCTATAGATGCAGGTTTAATCGTACATGATTGTGACATAAAAAGATGGGCCTTACAAGCTCAAAAAGAAATTGGTGCGGAAGATTTCCGTTTTAAAGCATCAACAAAGTGGATCGCGTCATTCAAAAGAGCACATCGCATCGTATCAAGAAAAATAAATAAGTTTATCACGTCCAAAACCATTGAAGATAGTAAATCATTAAAACAGCAAGCTGAGGAATTCGTCAATAATGTAAAACAAAAAATTAAAATTTATGAATTAGCAAACGTATATAATTCAGATCAAAGTGGTTTTCAGTTGGAAATGCATTCCGGTCGAACTTTAGCTGTTGAAGGAGAGAAACAAGTAGAATGTCTTGTACAATCTGTTACTTCTACTACTCATAGTTACACAGTTCAACCAACTGTATCCGCTGATGGAAAGCTTTTATCCCCACTTTTTGGTTCTAAAAGAACCAAGTGGTAAATTTGGACGAATAGTTGAAACAACACTTTTTAGACCTCATAATGTATACATAGAAGCATCAAAATCAGGAAAACTTACATCAGGTACGAATTATTCTTTATTTTTTTTTTCTGGTTTGCGCATAAGTTATTGTTGATACAAATAGTTCATATTTTTTAATTTTCAGATCATTTCAAAATTTGGTTGGAGAGGGTGTTTTTTCCAAATGTGGGCCCAAAATCTTTATTACTAATTGACTCATGGACTGGGCATTGTCCTCAAGTTGTACAAAGCGTTAAACCAACAAATAAAGATACTGAAGTAATGATCTTACCAAAAGGTACAACTGGGAAAATTCAACCGCTTGATGTTTTTGGATTCCGAGTATGGAAAAATTTTGTTCGATATTTTTCGGATCGTACAGTTTTGACGAATTTGGACATAAACTTGCATTTACGAAATAACATTATAAAATTACAATCACTTACACATATCCAATTGTCATCTCCTCGGTACATAAATTTATTCAAGTACTCGTGGTACAAAAGTGGCTACACAGAAGTAAAACCAGATGAGTTCGAAAATCCTGTGGATTTTACATTTCACGGATCATGCAATTCTCATTGTGAGGTTCCTGGTTGTCAAAATATAGCAATTATCCGCTGTTCATGGTGCAAAAAGTCGTTGTGTTTTCAACATTTTTTTCATGAACATCACGATTGCAAAACATATATTGAATAGATCTGCATATGACAAAATGATAAATTTAAGTATTAAATTTCATAAACATCAGAAATATTAAATATTTTTGTAAAAAATCATTTGTAAATTATTTTTAAATTTAATTTGATTATAGTAAAGCATATATTGTAAGCATTTTTTCTTTTTTCTTTTTTTTCCAAAACAGATTTACATTACATGACATTTATAATATTTGATGTCCCGATACACAAAATAAAGTTTGGGATGAGAAGTAAACAAGTAAGTAAAATATTAAGATATAATATTATTATTATTTTCTAAATGCTAGAAATGTACGAACAAATTATTATTGATGAATTCATATCGAAATTAATATAAAAAACGATATTTTCTTAGTGGTCAATGTAGATATGCTTAAGGGATGTTCACCCCCTAAACTTAATTTTTCGGAAAAACCCCGAAAGATGTATTCTCTACTTTTTTTTCCTCTTCCGATTGCCGTTGGTTTCATTGAAATCCATCGAACAGTTTTTTTTTTATAAAAGTTTTGTGATTTTCAACCCTCATAACTTTTGTTCTATCCATTGTTTTATTATAAAACCAAAAGCATTTTTCATGATTTTCCACCCTGAAAATTATGCAATTGGTCCCATTCGATTATTTAAACTGCAAGTATGCGAAACTTGAAAAACACCCCTTTTGAGGCTAAACTTTGAGGGGTAGTTTCACCCCCTAGAAATGTTTTTCCGCAGATAAAAAAAAAATACGTGTCTCTTAGATTTTGACGGAGAATAACATATCTCAGTTTCATCAAAATCGGAGGGGGACACCGGAGAGAGTTTCCTTGTAAGTCTGATAGCATTGATACTCACGTCAATCCATGGTGTAGGCCTACTGGGGATTACGCCATGTAAAATAATGGAAACGCATCTTACGACATAGTACCTCCATGGTGATGTGGAAAGCTATGTTATTTATTATTTTAACTCATTTAAATCAATAAGACCCTAAGTAGTTGAGGGTGTGTTAATTTCGTAAAATCCGTTCATAATAAATAAATAGACAGCTAGATAATACAATTTAATATTTCTCTCACTTGGCATGTATTTTATGTCACGCGAAGCAGGTGGGTAACTGTTAGTAAACAAATAATGTTATGAAGTTATGATTAATATTATATAGTATTATATTATATTATAAAATTATATTATATGCTTCTGGATTTTTTTGTTACCAGATTATTCAATTATTCGGATATATTTTTTTTTTAATTTTTAACCTTATTCGTTTATGAGATTTGTAACGTTCTAGAATTAAAATTTTTTTTAAATTTCATTTTTCATAACACTGGACCAGAAATTTCCGGGCATCCTTAAAAAACAAGAAAAAAGTTGAACCAAAAGTTGATCATGTTAATCATTGAAAAAATTAATTTTTCTAAAAACAAAGAATATCGAAAAACAAAAAAGTTATAGAACTAAAAGTTAACCCTGGTAAGCTTCTCAGAATTGATTTTTTAATTTTTAATCCTTGCGGAGGTCCAAGTCTATTCTCAAATTACTCTAAACTTCTTCGAGAAATGATTGTTTGTGCGCCCTATGAAACTTCTTCATAAAAAAAAAAACTGATTCAGTGCTATTTTCAGAATTGATCCCGTGAAAAAATATTCTGATCAGGCTTGATATGAGCTGATAAGGTCATATAAATACTATTGATATATTTATATCTGACTTGATATGATCTAATATGTCCATATTCAATTTTTGATATGTCCTGATATGGCCTGATATGAAAATTGGCCATATCAGGCCTGATCAAGCCTTATCAATTCGATATTTCTATATCAGACTTGATATAGCTTGATATGCTCATATATAATTTTAGATTATTTCTTAATAGGTCCTGATATGACTGGATATAACTTTATGAAGTCATATATACTTCGATAAACTTGAAAAAAAAATCCCTGATCAGGGTTGATATAACTTGATATGGATTCATATGGTCTGATATACTCATACCCTTATCGGCACATCAGTAGTCTTATATACTCATATAAAGGCATATCCGAGTAAAAAAAACTATATAGTATTATATATGATTTATATATAATTATTTAGAGGCATATGAAATTCATTTATAATTATATAGATGTATACATAACTCATATAAAATTATATATGAATCATATAGAATTCTGTATAAATTTTTTACTCCAGTGGGTATTTTGTGATTACCATAAAACATTCTCTTTTTCTATCTAAGAGTCTGTTACTTCAATGATTAACGATCTTTTAATATAAAGTATTATACGGATGAAATAATAAAAACTTAATTTCACAAAAATTAATAGTTTTGTCAAGTTCAAAAATTGTTAGTCAGGCCCTCCAGCAATATATAGTTCCTTATACTAAACAAATAATTCCATTGAAATTTAAGCTTTCAATTCTGATTTTACATCGATTATTTTTTCAATTTAAGATAAATTATAAATTCTAAAGCAACAAAGTACCTTTACAATATCGTAGAATCATTTTGCGAGTTTATGTATACATAGATAATTTGATAAATCTACATATAGATTTATTATTAAATATAGATACCATTATTATACATAAATATTGAGAATTAACAAGTTATTAATAATAACTAATAAATTAAATAAGAAATTTTGTTCACTACGAACCGATCATGTATACGATTTGCATTACGTGTTGTTATAACAAACTCTAATCTTCAAGTAAGTCTCTTAGGTGAACAGGTAGTGAATTAGTCTTTTAAGCGTCAGGTCCTCGGTTCGATTTCCACTCACGCCGATTTTTTTTCTCATGGAAATAATTATTTATCATTATACTTAATTTTTTTTAATTATGTATGGCCATTTTTCATATATAATTATATAATATAATAATATATAATTTTTTTTTACTCGGGCGGGTATATAGTCTGATATACTTATATTAAGCCATTTATAGTCTGATATGGCCAATTTCCATATCAGGCCTGATATGGACGGTTTATATCAGGCCTGATATAGTCTAATCAGAAAATTTTTTCACGGGATATTATAAATTAAAGAACATTGTCTTGCTCAGCTAAGCTAAAAGTCTTTATTAGTTTAAGAATTATTGCATTTAAGACATTTATAGTCATGTATTAAACCATTTGATGAAAGCGTTTTAACCATAAAACTCAGATTATTGGAGAATTGGTTATTTCAATGCCTACCATTTATTAAGCAATAAATAAAAAAACAATTCTTTTTCAATTTTCTTTAGCTATGAAAAAATGAATTTTCTCGATGATTGATACCTTCAACTTTTGATTCTATACTTTTTTCCTGTTTTTTGAGGATTCCTGGAAATTTTTAGACCTATGTTATGAAAATAGGATTAATAACGAAAATTTTTTTTTTCCAATTGAAAAAATTCTTTATATGTCCTCCTAATCAACCTTCGAAGTATCCTATTCCATATTATTTTAACTTGTATCTACATTATGTTTTACATAACGTTTTTGTATACTTTATTTGCAAAGAATACCAGAAGTCAATTATAATTATCATTTTAACACTTTAATTGTTCTTTATCTATGTTGATCATTAAACAATACCATCCTGGAGCTGGATAACGAAATTTCAGCTTTTGAGCTTGAGGACTGCTTAATAAAGTTGAAATCAGGCAAAGCACCGGGTACTGACTTGGTATCGAATGAGTTCCTAAAAAAATTACCTCCAAATTGGAAAATATGCTTGCTATCGCTATTTAATAGTATTCTTGAACAGGGCAAAGTACCCAGAGAATGGAGCCAAGCAGTCCTCTGCATGATCTTTAAAGCGGGAGTCAGAGAAGACCCAGGAAATTACCGAGGCATTGCGCTCATGAATTGTATTACCAAAGTATTTACAGAAATTCTCAGGAAAAGACTTGAAAACTGGGCTGAGAATGCACGTCTTATTCCAGAATCACAGATGGGATTTAGACGCAATAGAGGATGCGTTGACGCCTTTTATGTCCTTCAATCTTCTATTCACCTCAGGCTGAAACAATCCCTCGGCAAGGCATATGGGCTATTTGTCGACTTCTCCCGTGCTTTTGATTCTGTGTCTCAGAATTTACTCTGGGCAAAACTCTATCAACTTGGCGTAAGCACAAAGTTCATACACATCGTGAAGGAATTATATGACCATGCCACGGTACAGGTCAAACAAAACGGAGAGTACTCAAATCACTTCAAAGTCACTGAAGGAGTTCTTCAGGGAGAATGCCTAAGTCCCCTGCTATTTGTTTTGTTTTTGGCTGATATTGAGGATTTCTTTAGTAGAAGGAACCATACTGGCTTAAAGATCAACAACGTGGTGTACCTACTTATGCTGCTTTACGTTGATGATATGGTACTGCTGTCTGGGAACATAAAAGATCTGATAGCCCTCACAAAAACTCTAGAAAAATATTGTGAAATAAACAAGCTAAAAGTCAACACAAACAAAACAAAAGCAATGGTTTTCAGATCAGGAGGCCAACCAAAACGCAACGAAGTACACCGCCTTCAATACAATAATGAACCAATAGAAGTAGTTCCTTCGTTCAAGTATCTGGTTTTCAACATTTCCTCCACGATGACTGGTTTCAAGCATATGGAAAGTGCAATGAAAAAAGCTAAAATTGCTACTGGAGCTGTGATATCCATCTTAGCAAACGCAAAAAACGACAGCTGGGAGGCGTGCACCAAGCTATGCGATGCGATGACTCTCTCTACCTTACTGTACGGCTTTCCAGTCTAGGGACTAGCCTATACCGAAGAAATTGAAGCAGTGCAAGTAGATTTCTTCAAACGCAAGCTACTCCTTAAGACTCGAGCTGGACAGATTTGAAACCAGCCTGCAATGTCTCAAACTAGCCTAAAACTTCATGATCAATATTCTGGAACTAAGTAAAAACAGTCTGCCTAGGACATTTCTCACGCGCCAAATCGAGCTGGCAGACGACTCAAGAGGTATGGTAGGAAAACTGAAGTACAACTGGGCACCTCTTTTTAAGTGATGCCTGTCCAGTCTCGGTGCAATCCATATGTGGGGAAATTGGGACCCCAGGGCATGAAAATTAGAAAAATCCAGGATCTTCGAAAAATACAAAAGTTCACTAAGCCTGAAAGACTACAACGACTGGGCATCCTCGTCTACATGTCAACTGGATATCCGAAGATCAATCGGTGACTCATGTGCCTTTTATTTAAACACCAATCTCTATTTCTTGCACAAAAGAGTTTTCACACAACTAAGGCTAGAAAATAAACACTGGTGCTCTTTTTACTCACAAAATGGGGAAACTCACATCTTCAAGCCCAACAAATACTGTCAAGTTTGCCACTACTGGGCCCTAATTACCTATGAGCACTTTCTTTTTTTCTGTCCTGCCTACAAAGACCTAAGGAGGAAGTTTCTGACCCCGTATCTAGATCTAATCTGTGTTTTTGGTCTAAAAGAAGTAAACATACACGCCATCCAAGATAAAAAATGCATCAAAAGCACCGTCAACTATACACTGTAAGCGCTGCAAAGAAGAACATCCCTGATGGAACAAACCTAATCCTAAATGTGTATTTTATTCTCTGACAACTTGTTTTTTTTTTTTTTTTTAGCTATTATATTTTATCTGTACCTACTTTATAACAAGACATATCTCATGCATTTTTTTCCGATCACACCCCAAGCTGTAAGTTCGCTCTTTATAAGCTTGTAATCTATTGAATAAATAATTAATAAATAATCTATATTGATCAATTATTTTTATTGAATTAAAAAATTTATTTGAAAACTCTACGAGCCAATTAAAATAGTCGTTACAAAAATCTTACTCGCGCTTTTTTCAGCAGTTCTAACTTCTGACTCATCATCATCATCAAAATCTAACTCATAAAGAATGAAATTTTATGAAATCATATAAATGATTAGACTCGAATTTAATGCAATTCCAGCTCTTAAAATCCATTTAATCTCATTTAAAATCATAAAATCAGTATTTTTTGTCATGTTAGGCTCAACCCATAAGTTCATTACTACGTGACATAACTGTGACTTGGACGAGTGAGCAGAGTTTCATATTTCGACATGAGATGACCCGAGTACATTCCCAACATACCTCAGGATTTCATTATCAAGTTTTTACATATTAAATAGTGTTTCACAGTTTGTAATCAGTCCACAACATTATAATTGTTTTCGAAATTGCAATTTCTTTATTTTCACACATACGTTATAAATGTCATTGAATCTTACGTCAGGAAGTGTGAAATAATGAGTCACATATGACTCATTTGTGACGTATATCTTACATAAATTTTGACATATAATAGCCTACTAGTTGGAAATATTCGCGAGAGTTCAGTAGCCTAGTAATCAGTAAATCTTACCTCAATTACACGAACCATTCTTCCCGTTGGCTAGTAGAAATATCACTGAAAAATAAGATCAAAATTATTATTTATTATTTGTACAATCAACCATGTTTACGTTTAATTTTATTTGGGATAATTTTTTTTCCTCATCGTAGTTGATTATATTCGAAAGAATAAGTGATCATGACCAATATTTGAGCTTTGAATGCAATCAAGGTTATCCGGAGTTTGACTCTGAGAAAGGCACTTTGGTATTATGTTTGCCTTCAACTAGCATAGAAATTGCAGTTCAGTGATATCATCATAATAGTTTATGATAGTGGCATTGTAAAAAACAAAAGGAGTTCTTATTTATTCTTATTCATGGACTATGAGCAATCAGAATGTTATTCTTGAGAATTATCGTAAAAAGAGTCACTGAAAATTATTTTTAAAAATTTTAACGGGACTGGCTCTATCCGTTAAAGGTCCCTCATCTGTACTTTGTTATTTGTCGACGGGTCACAAATCGCTGTAATCTGAAGCTCCCATACCAGAAGTCTCGAGGTAGTAAGTGGGGCCCCAAGGTAGAGACAATAGCGCGGTGTGAGTGGGAGACTGCAGCTGAGACGGAAAGACAGGAAACAACAAGCCGGAAAAACGACATTGTGACTGCGAACTCATCGGGTTAATCACGAAAATACAGTAACGAGGTAAATATCCACAATCCGCTTGGCTCTGTGGAACGAAGTGATGAGTTATTAATAAATCATTCAACTCTCTTGATAGGCTCCATGCGGGTTTACCTATTAATTGATAAAGTCTGATACTTATTTGGGGTTACAAGTGTTACAAATATTATAAAGAACGTAAGTTGAGCTGTCGTACCAGAAAAGCTACGTGAGATAACGGACAGATATTTTTCCTACTCACGAGATTTCCCCGAGTAACCAAGGTGAAGAACGAAGACATTTAAGGAACTATCGAACAGCAGAAACAAAGGTGGAAAAGTAATCTCCTATTTGTTCCTTGAGTTACGCGAATAAGAGTCTGCCAGGCACTAGATCAAATACTCTACAAAGTTTCTATTTAATCCAGCAAACCGTTTTTTTTTCGCACTTGATTGAATTATTGAAAAAATTAAAAGAGCATGAATTTCGCTCTGAAAAGGTCATAATTTTCATCGAAATGAAAAAAACAATTTCTCTTCATTTTTCTCTTGAATCTGTATTAGTGACTTCGTAAACTTGCAAAAAAAAAATAAAAAAAAATTAGTAAAACGGTTCACCCTAAAGGCCATCTCTGTAACTTCCCGCTAATTCCATACCTAGGCGCTTAAAATTGTACTTATGACGTTTTTCAGATTTTTGAACTCAAAATATAATTTATGTGATGTTTTGAGCTTGCTGAGCTCAAAGAGATAGTATTTCTATGCATTTGAGTTATTCGAGCTCAAAAGTCTGATAGAAGTTTCATCGAACATTATTTTTGGAATTTCAAAACCGCAATAACTATTGAATGCATCAACCGATTTTCACGCGGTTGGCGGCATTCGACGCAGTTTTATCTGCCCCATAAAGAATTTTAAAGTTTTTATCAATTAAACCAAAAATTTCTGATTTATTTCGAAAAAAAACTTTTTTCGGTTTTCTTTTGTTCACGATATCTCTCGAACGAATTAACCGATTTCGACCAGCTTGGTAGCGATCAACGTGGTTTTTTATTGTTTAGAGTTAATTAGTTTTTGAAATCGATCAGTAGAGCCGTTTGAAAGTTATGCAAAAAAAACCACATTTAAAAAAATTTTTTTTCTTAGTTTTTTTAAGATTTCTCAAAATCTACTGATCCGAATTGGTCTAAATCATACTCAAAATCTAAGTTTGGCCAAGCTCTTTCAAATGACACCAACCGCGATAAAATCAGATGAGCCGTTCAAAAGTTATAAGCAGTTCACATACTTTTACACACACACACACACACACACACACACACACACACACACACACACACACACACACACACACACACACACACACACACACACACACACACACACACACACACACACACACACACACACACACACACATACATACACACACACTGTCGTGATCGTCGCAAAGCACCTCGAAGAGATAGAAATGGCATTTAATATTACATTTAGACGAGTCAATTTGTGGATGGACATGATGAACTTGCAACGAGCTAAGCATAAAACCGAGGCAGTGCTCATCACTCGTAGAAAAACGGTAGAAACCATCAAGTTGAGAGTCGGAGAACAATAAATAACATCACAACCATTTATCCGTTATCTGGGAGTGATGCTGGATGCCCGACTCAACTTCAAGCAGCAGGTGTAACACGTCAGTGCCAAAGCGTCAGTAGTGAGGGCTAGTCTCGCACGGCTGATGCCTAACATCGGAGGTCCAATGCAGAGCGGGAGGCTACTATTGTCATCAGTAGTCACATTAGTGCTCACCTACAGAATATCCATTTGGGCTGATGCACTGGAAACCCAGAAATCATGGAGAAAAGCTGGACCAGTGTATCGACTGTGTTTTGAGCTACAATTATTTTATTATAGCTTAGTTTTGAAGTAAAACTATTAAATTAGAGAGGACTGTTAGCATGTACGAATAAAAACGAACTGTATTTAGTTATTCTGTTTTATTCTGCGTAGACAGTTACAAAAATTTGTGTGTGTAAAATAAGAGATCTTAGAATGAACTGACTTATACAAAAATCATAGTATAAAATTGCAACTTAGATTAGGGCGTAAATTTATCAAGCAAAAATAAGGGAAGGGAAAGCAAGCATCATTATTGGTGGAAAAGTAAGGAAAAATCTAAGGAAGAATATTTTAAGGAAACTATTGGCTAATTAGAGAAATAGATGGCGGATGTATATTGTCAACGTTAGGCGCAAGAGGAGGTATGAGGTACTGACATCAGGTAAGGACTTGAAGAGACTAATAATTTATGATAGGCTGCGGACTTTCAGGCGTCTAAGCAAAAACTTGGAAAAATATTGTAATTAGAGAAATGTGGGTATTGTAAATATAAAAACTAGTTTAAAAAATAGGGTAATAAAACGTAAATATAAGTGCTAGGCTTAAGCTGTAATATAAGGATTAAGTTATAAATAATCGTAAAACATTTTAGTCCGTATGCTGAAAAATAAGGATTATTTTCTAAATACTTAAAATTCCCAAAGACAGAATATCTTGGTTAAGGTATACAAACTACAATAGATGGGAAAAACCTACATGGACAGTAAATAATGAAACGAAATACAGCTGTTAAAACTAGAAATTATTTTGAGTATTTAAAAAGTAACCAAATTTATAGCTGTCTGGATCCTTCAGATAAAGATCACAATGAATAGAAAAAACCCAGGAAGTTAGTAAATGAACTAATTAATTATTAATTGTATGTGTAAGAAATTATTGAAAAAAAAAAAGTAAAAATTATTCAAATTGAATTGAGACCAAACAGTCTGAGTGCCCAACGAGTAGCTAGTGCCTTCCGCACTATATCAGAAGACGCAGTGTGCGTCATTGCCGGAACCCTACCTCTTAGAGTTCTAGCAGAGGAAACACGAGCCCTTTACCAACGCAAAAGGGCAACTGCACTGCGTCCTGAAGAACTTAGAATTGAAGAACGGCAGAACAGCATAGGCCGATGGCAACTACAATGGGATGCTGCAGAGAAGGGTAGGTGGACGCACCGCCTCATACCTCGGATTGACATTTGGCTTAACTAGAATCATGGCGTGGTCAATTACTATCTTACGCAGATGTTGTCGGGACACGGGTGTTTTCGAAAGTATCTACACTGCTTTAAGCACGATGACTCTTCGGAGTGCCCGTCCTGCCCAGGAGTTGCTGAAGATGCGGAGCACGTCTTCTTTGTATGTCCTCGTTTCGATCTACAGCGTAAAGAGTTGGAGAGGATCCTGAACCAGAGAATGCAACCAGATTTACTAGTGAAAGCATTGTTGTTATTAAAAGCTGCCTGGAACGCTACCAACACGTTGAAGAAGAGCAAATATCAGAAGGTAAAAGGAAGGTTGTAAACATCTTAGCCACTAGAAAGAAGAGCAGTAGTTAGTTCCTCCCCTCACGAAGTAATGCCTGACGGTGGTTCCCATGTGGGATTAGAGGAAAGAAGAAAAGGGGTTTAGGGTTTAGTGAGTAGGGGCGTTAGCGTCGAGTTTTAGTATGACGCGTCGAGTCTTCACATATCCAGGCGAAATAGCTATGCCTGGAATCCGCAAAAAGGATTCCCCCCTCTGAGAAAAAAAAAAAAAAAAAAAAAAAAAGAACAATACACACACACAGATATAGTGACAACCTCGCGGGAGTAGTCAGGGAAGCTTCCTGAAAAATGTTGAAAGAGCGGATAAAGCGGAGATCAGGTTTAGGTCTGGATATCTCAATTAAAACGTGTAAATTATTATCAAAATTAACACTAGTAATTTATTTACATTAAATACACTCAATATTTAATATGTTTAATAGCGGATTATTAAGATAAAAGCGGATTTATAATTTACAGCGTGGTTTGCAAAAGCGAAGCCGGTTGACACGTGGTTGAACACTCTGCCGGCACTAAAAAAGCGGTGAAAATAATGCAAAAATAACACAACTTATCTGTAACAAACTAAAGCGAATTATTAACAATTAATTTAAGCAAATTAAATTATTAAATAAGCGAAATGCGGTTTATTAACGAAAAGCGAAAGTAAAGAAATACTAATGGCGACTTGATGCAGTGAAAGCGTGGAAGCGAAAGATAATAATAATAGTTCGTCTTCTACCTCGTTGACTTGGGGAAGAAGGCTATTGCGCATGTCTAGCGGAAGCGATCAGCCAATAAAGCGGTCGATTCATGGCGTGATCGAGAGGCTAATTTTCCATTGGCGGTTCGATTTTGCGGGAACTAGCGGTGGACAGGTGCGTCTCTTGAATTTGGGAGTCCCCCAGGAGCGAGGTAATCGCTACTGGGCCTTGTTCACCGAACACTTTCTATGACCTTCAAACGTCGAGATCTGATGAAAACTCGATTTTTGCAAAAAGGGGTGAAAACAATAACTTCCCGATTTCTGAAAATCTTCGATTTTTTTAGTTGGAAGTGAAAAATCGAAAATGTTTCAAAAAATTTTTCAAGAATTTTTGAATTTCTTCTTCATAAATTTTTAAAAATTTTCGATTTTTTCTATTTTTTTTTTTTTTTTTTCTTGCTAGTTTACGAAGTAACTAATACAGATTCATGAGAAAAATAAAAAAAAAATTTTTTTTCCAATTCGATAAAAATTATGACCTTTTCAGAGCGAAATTCTTGCTTTAATCTCTTCAAAAATTCAATCAAGTGGGACAAAAAACGATTAGCTAGATTAAATTGAATCTTTGTAGAGTTTTTGCGGGTATTGAACAGTAAAAGGCACACTTAACATTAGTGGTTTCCTCAATATTTCTGATTGGGCGCTTGATTTTCCAAAAAACCACAAAAGCTCTTTTTTGGTTGTTTTTTCAAATTCATGTAATAATTAAAAAAAAATTTTTTTTCAAAAATCAATAGCCATTCTCTGTAGATAATTTATTCAAGTTTTTGAAATCAACCTTGAAATTTCTGTTTGATTATTAGTTACTGAGATATTGGTAATCAAAGACAAAATGATCTTTTCCCATTCAATCACCGATATCTCAGCGAGCAATGCTCGTAACTAGATTGTTAAGAATTTAAATTAAAGCTGAATGAACAAGTTATCAGGTTTATGTGATGGTTAAGTCGAAAAAAATTTTTTGAGTCCGTAGATTACAAAAAAAAACAAAAAAATTCCGAAACTTTTTTTTTCGGTGGTTTTTTTTTTAATTTCTGGAAAAAAAAATTCAAAAAAAAATTTACAAACTTAGATCTGAAAACTAGACACTTAGAGCTACAATTTGCTTTTTAATTTGCTGTACGATCATTTTTCTAGAAGTTACAGCCTGTTGAAAATTCCCTTAAAATTTGGATTTTTTTCTTGCTCCCTTAATTTTTGTGAGAACTGTTGTTTCTTCGGTATATTTAATTATTTAATAAGTTTATTTGGAATCGCGTGGTTAACGTTTTTCTCCGTGTAATAGTCGTTTGAGTGTTCGGTCAAAAATGGCGGCAAGTACCAACGCGTTGTATAGCTTATCGCGAATCGGAATGTTAACGTCTAATAATTATGACACGTGGTATATTTGAGTTAAAGAGTTATTGATGAGATCCGACTTATGGGAATTCGTGGACGGCACTAGGCCAGCTGCTGAGGCTGGCTAGGGTAAAAGAGTGATAGCTAAAATAAGAGCTTGTGATAGCTATTTAACCCACTGAGCTGCATCATATTCGAGGATGCAACACTTCGCGTAATGTATGGTTGCATTTGTAGTCTGTATGTGTGTCATATGGTCCAGCGCGTAAGGCAGCTTTGTTAAAGAAACTCATACTTCAGCGTAAGAAAGATCGCGGTGAGGTCATGGAGCATTTGGCAAAATTCTTCGACGCTGTAGACAAGCTGAAAGGTATGGATGAAAAAATCAATGGCGATTTGTTGTCGATTATGTTATTATATAGCCTGCCTGCTTCGTATGATAACTTTCGATGTTCTATGGAGCCAAGGGATGAATTACCCACCACTTATGTCCTCAAGATCATAATCATTGATGAAACAGAAGCTAGGAGAAAAGAATTAACAGGAAGTCATGAAGTAGCGATGGCAGGCAGTAGTGCATACCGAAAGTTCAATAAGCGCAAGATCACGTGTTTCAAGTGCAGTAAAGAGGGGAATACGGCAGATATGTGTCCTTCTAAGATGTCTGAAGGTTTTAAAAATCCAGAAGCCGATATTGTTATTATTATACAGTCTATCTGACAGAGCAGTTCGGCTCTGGACTTAGTTATCACTAACTTTAGTTTATAAATAAATATTTCCATCATTATTAATTAATAAATTATTCTTGCTATTTTATTTATTAATATTTCTTTATTTTATAAATCAATTTTTTCTTTATCTCTCCCTGGATTATTATATTATTTTTCTTGCCCCTGGATGCCTGCAGATTGGCCCTGAATATATAGATAGGGTTTGTTATTTCCCTAATAGAAAAGAATTACTGGCGTCTAAACGTGCACTAACCCAGCCTAAGTTGCAGCTGCCGTGTTGCTTAGGAGGTTGAGAGCACCACCTAAATCTTTTATTTGCATCTATTCGATATAATTCACTTTGGGCCACCTGGAAAAGTTTCTATTTTGCTCGACGTCTCCGCCGTCAAGTTTTGTAAGTTTTGTGGAATAGGAAATCTTTGTTACAAGGTTTTTGCTAATGTAGCCGAAAGAAGCATCACGGATGCCCTAAAGAGTGAGGCATATGAAGAGTGGAAAAATGCTATTGAAGCTGAGGTGCTCAGTCTTGTCAAAAACCATACCCGGAAAGTTGTAAAAGTCTGTGACAAAAGAGACATCGTTGGATGTTGTTTTGTGCTTACAAATAAATACGACCTAGAAGGTGATGTAACGGGTCGATACCGCTCAATTGGCCCCTTAATAAAATTAAACAAAATAATAAACAACAAATTTGAAATCTAAATTAATGAACAAAATGGCGCCACCAGTATTATTATCACGGTTCCTGGAACCTGATCCAGAGCTGAGCTTATCTAACAGGGTAGAGAGAGTGAGAAAGGTGCTACGAAATAAATAAATTTTTATTTAACAAAGGTACCAAGAATTTATTAACAAAACAATTTAACAACTTTAATATTCTCAACGAGCTCCTCCCGACGTATCCTCGTTGGATTTGTTGTCTCAAGCACGTGACCCTCCCGGCGTAAATGCGTAATGAACTTTCATAATCAACTTAAACGAAACCAAAACTGGACTAATTACTCTACTCAGAGATTCATCGATAAGTAGAGATCGTTTATTAATACACACATCTACAGAAGCCTCAACCTAGTAAACGCAGCGTAAACTGAGACTGCCAACAGCTCACACACATACCCCTTAAGTAACTAGCCAACGAAACACCTCGCACAGAAACTGTCGTATGCGAGGGGACGCTGTTAACACACACACTCTCATAACCCACACGTCTACGCACACACACGAATTTACTTTACTTTTATTTATAAAAATTATTAACGAAAATTAATTCCAGAAAATTATTACATTAAATTTCTACTGAATTATTTCAGTCATAAGCTGGCAATTAAATTTACAGAACAATTCCGAGACCAAAATGTAATTACCAATTGTCTGAACTAAAATCCGACGCGGGAGTTTATTTCAAATCAATTCGTAATTTTAATATTAAATGATAAAATGAATTCTTATAAATTTCATTATATAATATTAACTAAATATTCTTGGATTTGATATCCACGCCGATAATTACTTTTATAAATAATTTTTAATAAAATAGTAAATTTAATTTTCAAAATAAATTCAGGAAGTTAAGTTCAATATATAAAAATAACCGCGTAGAAATTCCAGTTAAATAATAATTAAATATTAATTTTCTCAATATCAAAAATTAATTTTCAAGTGAATATCTACGGGTAACTCAGTCTCAATTGCGCCGAAATCTCAATAAATAAATTCTCAATAAATGATATAATATTGAATAAATATTTTCTTGCAATAAATAACATTTATAATAATCAATTGTTCATAATAAATTATCGAGTGAAATATTCGACAAGAATTTACGCGCTCAAAATGGACGCCAATATTCATTATAGTCTAGTCGAGAAGTAATTTTTCTGCGAAAAATCGATCCTAAAGTCTTAAAAATATGGCGATTGGTTCATTGGATTCAAAATTTAATTCTGAAAAAGAGTTATTTTTTAATTTATATGCTATTTAAAATTCCATTTGTTATAAACAAAACCAAAATGGAAAAAAGGGAGTCCCCATTTTGTTACTATAACTTTAAAAATATTAAAGATATCTGAAATTTAAAAAAAGATTGAAACCGATTTTAATGCCACTCACTTGGCCCCTAAAATTAAATTAATTAAAATAATAACCTAAACAAAATGAAATATCAAGACTCGCGTAGGCATAAAGTCTATAAGAAAGTCGATAGACGGAGGCGTTCTTCTTGAAATTGCTTGAGAGACTGAAGACAGCAGTGCTTTCATCGAAGCGGTAAAGTCAGCTACTGCTAATATTGGTACGGTCAAGACGTTTACTTCAATAACAACGATCGGGATCATTGACTTGCATAGAGTCTCCACCGAGAGCGACGTCAGTGAAGCACAACGTGACTTCACCAAAAGCTTGGAGATCAAACGCGTAAATTTAACAAAACCTACACTACGAGGCAATAGGATAGCCTTCTGTGAGATAGACGAGGCCAGCGCGATTAAAGCCCTTGACAAGGCCTGGATCAAGATCAGATGGGTTAACTGCCGTATACGCCCAGTTGTAAAAGTGACCCGCTGCTTTAGATGTCTTGGTTTTGGACAGCAAACACGTTAGTGTGTAGGACCAGACAGAAGCAAGTCCTTCTACAAATGTGGCGGAGAGAACCACAAGTCCGTACACTGCACGGAGAAGCCAAAATGCTTTCTTTGTACTCCGGAAGAAGATGCTCAGGATGGTTTATGCCATATTTCTGGCATCGGAGCTTGCAAGGAATTTCGCACAGCACTTGCCAAAGCTACAAGAGGGCAGAAATAACACGGATATTACAAGGCAACCTGAATAGGTGCGCTTTGGCGCAAAACCTGCTGCGCCAGCGTGTCTTCGAAGATAAAATTGACGTCTGTCTTGTCTGCTAGTAATACCTAAACATCCAAGGTAAAACATGTTCTCTGATAAGTCCGTCACGGCAGCGATCTAGATAGTAAACTCAAAGAAGATTACTGTCAACGATAACGAAACAGACCAAGTATCGTCTGGATTATGACCCCTATGACCTACTTAATGAGCGTCTACCTTTTTTTTTACCTAACGAAGGGATTAATGTGTTCCGCCACAAGTTGGCAGACAAAGAGGACACCATCGGCAATCTCGACAGTGAAGTCATCGTAGCTGGTGATTTCAACGCTAAAGCGACTGAATAGGGTGCTGACTTCTCTAATACCAGAGGTAACCAAGTAGCAATCTTTGCAGCAAGGCTTGACCTCATAGTACTGAATACCGAAACTACCACAACCTTTAGAAGACCGGGGTACAAGGAATTCATCTTCGACATCTTGCTGGTAACTCCAAGGATAGCCAACATGACTGAAGACGTGACTGTATCCGAAGAATACAGTGGCAGTGATCACCAGTATGTGACATTTACCGTTAGACTAGCACCTGTTTCGGCTCCACAGTGAATTCTTCAACAGCGGAAGTGGAACACCAGAAAGCTTGATCCAGAAGCGTTACGAATCTCACTAACACGGAACTTGTCTACCCTTCAGAATAATCCGACCCCAAATACCCGAAGTAAAATGGAAAAAACAGTGCTAAATGCGATGAAAGAAATTGCTGCTTCGAGTGACGCCTCTATGCCATTGCTGAAAAATCGGGGTTTTCACAGGCTGGCGTACTGGTGGTCATCAGACGTAGCAGCACTTCGCAAAAGATGCCATGAGCTATTTCACCGCGCAACGAGAGCTGCGACATGCTCCCTAAACCAGGCCTTATAGTCGAACGAGTACAAGCCGGCCAAAAAGACGTTAAACCGAGCCATCAAGGCAAGTAAAGCGATGTTGTGGAAAGAGATCTGTAATGATCGCGACAAAGACATCTGGGGTAAAGCCTACCAAATTGTCACCAAACGATTTGGGAAGGCTTCACTAGAAGCGCCGAAGTCTCCTGCCTTAATGGACAGCATTGTAGCGGAGCTGTTTCCTAAACACCTGCCGTGGGAGAAAAGACATTACGGAAAAGATAACAAACACCTTTTACAACAAAGGAGCTGCAAAACGCTGCTAAATCTGTCAAGAGAGAAAAGACACCTAGCCCTTATGGCATCTCGAGGTCGGTGATTAGGAATGTAGCCCTAGAATACCCAAACATACTCCTGAATACTTACAATGCATGCTTGACAACTGGCACGTTTCCCGCAGTTTGGAAGCGGCAGAGATTGGTTCTTTTAGACAAAGGTTAGAGAATCTCCGTAACACCTCCGTCGTTTAGACCACTCTGCATTACCGGAAAACTGCTGAAAAAATTGGGGAGATATTTCAGACGCTCTGAAGTACAAATTTAACGCGAAGCCGTATAATCTGGCACTAGCCAACAACTACCTTGACGTAAAAAAGCTAATAGCGGTAACTATATAAGGCCCACGAGAATACGCCATAACGGCTGCCAACCGCAAGGCTCAATAATGGGACCTGATCTGTGAGATGTGGACTACGACGAGCTCCTTGAAATTCCGTTGCCAAAACAAGTAGAGCTAACGGGCTTTGCAGACGACGATGCGGCCATGATAACAGTAGACAGCGTAGAAGAGGCTGAACTACTGGTTCAGGAAATAGCACGATTACGATTCATACGGCAACATGATTTAAAGGTAAATTCATAAAAATCTCGACGAAAGAAAACGAAATGAAAGAATACAATTCTTCGATATCTCGCTTAGTTTGCGAGATATCAGGACTTAAAAATCAAAAAATTTTTTTTCACTTTTTTTAGCATATTTTCATAGATTTTTGATAAAAAATGGAAAAGAATGAATAAAATTTTTCGATCTCTTGATCAGTTTACGAGATCTCAACACTTTAAGATTCAACAAATGAAAAATTTATTAAAAAAAGTTTTAATTTTAAAAGTTTAAATAAAAATAAATTGTAAAAGTAATAATATCAATAATAATAATAATAATTATAATAATAAAAAACAATATTAAAAATAATAATAAATTTTAAAAATAATAATGATAATATTTTTTTTTTTTTTTTTCGGGTAAGAGTAGCTAGTCAAAGTGGCCCTATGAATCTCCTCTACTGATATCCTGGAACCACGTTAGCATTTCTTCGAGATAACAGTATTTTTTAAATCGCCTGGGCTCTCCAATTTTTGTTTTCTATTTTTTTTTCCTTCTTTTTCTGCGCCTACTTACCTCTCCCGTCCCTTTCGGATTAGGAGTTCAGTTAGACACTTTTCTGACGTTATGTTGTTGTTATCTTTCTCCCTTTATTTACTTATTTTTTTCCTGAGTATTTCTCCTACAAAAACTGACATCGTATGCCAGTTTTTTTCCGATTTGAGCACGAACGATATTATTAGATCCGTTTTGAACATGTTTCCTGCTTCAAAAATAACTTTTTGTCTCTCTTGTTGCCATTTTGGACAGCAAAAAACTGTGTGATCAGCAGTATCATCTTCTCCTGGACAGTATATACAATCAAGGCTCAGTTTTTTCTTTATTCGATAAAGATAGTTATTAAATTGTCCATGGCCAGACAGAAGCTGTGTCATGTTGAAGATGATTTCTCCATGGTCTCTATCTGCCCAAGGCTGCACATCTTTTATCAGCTTCGTTGTCCATCTGCCAGTTGTCTCATTTAGCCACCTCTGTTGCCACTTTTCCATTGATGAGCTTCTCTCTAGTTTTTTTATGTTAGTGAGGTTGTCTTTGCTGGCTTTATGATTATAGATACGTTTTTGTTCTTTAGCTAATTGGAAAAACTCTGATTGGGAGGACTCCGGCAATGACCATTAACGAGGCTTACGAAACTGTTTTATAAGCAGATGCAATTCTAAGTGCACCTTTTCTCTGTACTCGAGCCAGTTTCTAAGGGTATTTCGCTGCAAAAAGGATGTTTGCCCAAACCTCTGATGCGTATAACATGATCGACTCAGACACACTCATCAGGACTCTTCTTTTGCTGCTACGTTGTCCTGCTATGTTTGGCATGAGCCGAGCTAGCGTAGTTATAACTTGGTTGGCTTTATTTGCTGCTCGTTTTATATGTTCGAAAAATGTTAGCTTCGCGTCGATTGTAGCTCCTAAATAACGGGCGGTATTCTGCGCCATAATGTTTTGGTCGAGTATCTTCGCTTGAAAAGAGCTTAGAAACCATCGCTGTCAAGTTAAAACGACCATCTTCGTCTTTTTTTTGGCTAATTCGAGTCCATGAGCTTTCATCCATTCATTTATCCATTGCAGTGCAATGATGATCTTTCTTCGGGCTTGATCTTCGTTTTCTGCGATTATTATAGCTGCGACATCGTCCGCGAAGCCTTTCAATTTCGTATCTTCCAGAATTTCAAGTAAAAGCAGTTTATCATAATTAAAATTATGGCCCTGGTATTGAGCCTTTGGAACCCTGGCAGTGATCTTTGCTGTAAAAGTTCCTCAATTTGTTTCGTACAATAGCTTTCTATTCGGTAAATAATCATCTATGATTCTTTTAATATAATATTCGCCGCCTATTTTGTGCTCAATTGCACTAATTATGTCCTGCCAGTTTGCTGAATAAAACGCGTTTTTACGTCTAATGCTATAAATAGAGCCGAGAATTTAGTTTTTTTAAAAGAGAGAGACAGAAGATAGGTGTAGCCAAGTGTTCTGATTCGTCGTAATAAATTAATTGTTTTTTGTTTTTCGCAATCAAGTGAAGACAGCAGCTTGAAGGAAAAATAAAAATTAGATTGCTAATCCAACATGAAAATATGAAAAATATGTCAAAAAAAATAGGTTGGTTTGCACATGTAAAGGTGCTTGTAAACAAATACAAGTCTGTACTGCTCAGATAAATAAAGAAGAGAATTTGAAGCACAGTGTTGGGACTAAAATGTTCGATAAAATTAATTTAAAGTGAACAGTGACAAGCTGGCAATTTCGCTGAAGATCGCGTAAAGGAATTGCTCCCGGTCTCACTGGTCATTTTGCTGGAGATCGCACTGACGTTCTTTTTAAAGGTCTCGCTAGAACTCTTGCTGACAGTTTCGCTGGAGATCACGCTGATGGTTATTCGAGAGGTCTCGCTGACGGTCTCGCTGGAGGTCGTTTTGCTGGAATTTGTGCTAATGGTATTGCTGCCGGTCTCGCTTGGTGATTTTGCTGGCGATCGCGCTGACGGTCTCGCTGGAGATCACGCTGACGGTCTCGCTGGAGATTACATTGACGGTCTTTCTAAAGATCACACTGACGGTCTTTCTGGAGATCACGCTGATGATCTTTATGGAGATCTCGCTGGTGATTTCCAGCGAGACTTCCAGAAAGACCGTCAGCGTGATCACCAGCGAGACCTCCAGAAAGATCGTCAGCGTGATTCCAGCAAGATCGTCAGCGTTATCTCCAACGAGACTTGCAGAAAGACAGTCAGCGTGATCACCAGCGAGACCTCTAGAAATATCGTTTGCGTGATCTCCAGCGAGATCGTGAGCGTGATCTCCAGCGAGACTCCCAAAAAAACCGTCAGCGTGGCCACCAGCGTGATCTTCAGAAAGATCGTCAGCGTAATCACCAGCGTGACCTCCAGAAAGATCGTCAGCGTGATCTCCAGCGAGACCATCAGTAAGAGTTTTAGCGAGACCTTTAGAATGACCGTCGGCGTGATCTCCAGCGAGACCTCCAGAAAGACCGTCAGTGTGATCTCCAGAAAGACCGTCAGTGTGATCTCCAGAAAGACCGTCAGCGTGACCTCCAGCGAGACTGTCAGCGTGATCTCCAGCGATACCATCACCGTGATCGCCATCAAAATTACCAGCGAAATTCCTAGCAATACCATCAGCTCGATCTCCAGCAAGATCTTTATCGAGACCGTCAGCGAGACCTCTAAAAAGACCGTCAGCGTGATTTCCAGCAAGACCATCGGCAAGAGTTCTAGCGAGACCTCCAGCGAGACCTTCAAAAAGACCGTCAGTGCGATCCCCAGCAAAATTACCAGTGAGGCCGGGACCAATTCTTTTACGCGATCTTGAGCGAAATCGCCAGCTTGTTTACTGTTCTCTTTAAATTAATTTCATTAAACATTTTAGTCACAACACTGTGCTTCGAATTCTCTTCTTTATCTGAGCAGTACAGACTTGTATTTGTTTACAAGCACCTTTACATCTGAAAACCAACCTTTTTTTTTTTTGACATATTTTTCATATTTTCATGTTGGATTAGCAATCTAATTTTTATTTTTTTTTCAAGCTGCTGTCTCCACTTGATTGCGAAAAACAAAAAACAATTAATTTATTATGACCAATCAGAACGCTTGGCTACAGCTATCTTCTGTCTCTCTCTTTTAAAAAAACTAAATTCTCGGCCCTAGTTATAAATATACAAACTCTCCGTGAGAAGTGCTTTCCTTGCTAACCTGTCATTGCCGTATGTATAGCCTTCGAGATTGCACCAATAGTTGATTTGCCCATTCAAAACCCATGCTTTTTCCAGTGCTACTCGCAGCCTTGATCGAATTAACTTTTCGTAAAGTTTTTCTGCTGTGTCTAATAATAAGCATAGAGGTCGATATGATGAGGGCGTTATTGGCGGCCCTTTCCCTTTATCTAGGAGTACTAGGGTGTGTCATATTAAGGCGATATTGTTTTTTTACTGCTATACCAGAAAATCTGGTAGTATATAGAAAATAAAAAATTATGCCGCTGAGCTAAAGGTTTCAAGTCAAATAGCGGCTTAGCTCATGGAAAAATTCGATTTCCCATTTAAATAACACAGGAAAATTTTTTTTCTGTTTCAAGTGGACTTTTCGTTATTAAAAAAATTTTTTTTCGGAAAACCTTTTTATGGCTTTTGTAGAAAATTAAATTCTCTACAGCAATATTTTGTTGGACGAAGACAGTAGAACCACTATTTTCGAAGTTATAGCCCGTTAAACTGTAACATTTGAAAAAATACACATTAAATTCCATTAAATTTTTAATTTATTACTCTTACATGAATAATTTAATTTGATTGTACATTTTTGAGCATTAAAATTTTTAATTAAAGTATTGACCCATTTCAATATAATCATCTAAGTCAAATTATTATAAATTAATCGTTATAATTACAAAAAAATTTCATTATTTCATTTATCTAAAAATGGTAACATTAATGTCTGCTTGTTAGCATTCGGAAATATTTTCCTGTGCATAGCTGCAAATTGCAATAAGTACTGTTTCTGCTCTTTATCAGCAGTTAAGCTTTTATTGTAGGCTTCCATTAATTGGACCGCCTGTTCCACAGTATCATTAACAACGTGTAAATGTTTTAAAATTTTGAGGCACGTGTTGTAACTTTTGTCAGATATTCACTGATCAGGATGTTAATTTAAGAAATCAGTTGGGAATTCCAACCTTTTAAAAATAATCATCGACTCTTCTGATGCATACAATTCTTTGTTTAGTAAGAAATTAATATCAACATTTTTTACATTAAATCGTTTAAAGTTTTTAATTTCACTTTTTTAACTTCCCGCTAAGAAAATCGAAGATTTTCAAAAATCGGGAAGTTATTGTTTTCACCCCGTTTTACAAAAATCGAGTTTTCATCAGATCTCGACGTTTGAAGATCACAGGAAGCTTCCCTGACTCTTCCCGCGAGGTTGTCACGGTGTCTGTATGTATGTGTGTGTGTGTGTGTGTGTGTGTGTGTGTGTGTGTGTGTGTGTGTGTGTGTGTGTGTGTGTGTGTGTGTGTGTGTGAAAGTATGCTAACCACTTATAACTTTTGAACGGCTTGACCGATTTCATCGCGGTTGGTGCCGTTCGAAAGAACTTGACCAAACTTAGATTTTGAAAACTATTTGGACCGATTCAGATCAATAGATTTTGAGAAATCTTGAAAAAATTTTTTTTAAATGTG
Organism: Cotesia glomerata; assembly: GCF_020080835.1. Taxonomy (NCBI): domain Eukaryota; kingdom Metazoa; phylum Arthropoda; class Insecta; order Hymenoptera; family Braconidae; genus Cotesia; species Cotesia glomerata. Next base: position 18,017,225 of record NC_058158.1, on the reverse strand, counting down.
GTTTTATTGGAATCCTTTTTCAACGGCTTAAAGGTTCAATTCCAAAAACTAATCAGCTCTTAACCTTAAAAAACCACGTCGATGACCACCAGTCCGGTCAGAATCGGTTGATTCGTTCGAAAGATATCGTGAACGAAAGAAAACCGAAAAAAGTGTTTTTTCGGAATAACTCCAAAATTCCTAGCGCGATCGATTTAAAATTTAAGATTCTTTGTGAGGCTTGAATAACTGCGTCGAATGCTTCTAACCGCGTAAAAAACGGTTTATTCATTCAAAAGTTATTGCGGTTTAAAAATTCAAGAAATAGTGTCTTATCAAATCTCTATCAGACTTTTGAGCTCAAAGTGCTTTAAAGCATAGAAAAGCAATCTCTTTGAGCTCAAAGAGCTCAAAATAACCCATAAATTGTATTTTTGAGCTCGAAGAGCTCAAAAACGTCATTGGTGCAATTTTAAGCGCCTAAGTATGGAATTAGCGGGAAGTTGCAGTGATGGCCTTCAGGGTCAACCGTTTTCCTAATTTTATTATAATTCAGTTAATCTTCCATAAATTCTCAATCCTGTCAAGGAGCTTGGATTGCTGAAGGCGCACAATACCATGCTTTTATGTATACTAATACGATGAAAATACAAATGTGGCGGAGTCCCGAAGCCTCTAACTGGCTAAGTCAAAATTGTTCTTGAAACGGATAAATTTTTAAGAAATATATTGTTTTAAATATGCGCGAAAATATGATTTCAATCTATAAGTGTTATTATTTTACAATAGTAATAACTATTTAATAATAATTCGACTTAGATTATTATATTGAAACGAGTCAATACTTTAATTAAAAATTTCAATGCTCAAAAATGTACAATAAAATTAAATTATTCATGTAAGAGTAATAAATTGAAAATTAAATGGAATTTAATGTGTATTTTTTTAAATGTTACCGTTTAACGGGCTCTAACTTCGAAAATAGTGGTTCTACAGTCTTCGTCCATAAAAATATTTTTGTAGAGAATTTAATTTTCTACAAAAGCCATGAAAAGGTTTTCCGAAAAAAAATTTTTTTATTAACGAAAAGTCCACTTGAAACAGAAAAAAAATTTTCCTGTGTTATTTAAATGGGAAATTGAATTTTTTCATGAGCTAAGCCGCTATTTGACTTGAAACCTTTAGCTCAGAGGCATAATTTTTTATTTTCTATATACTACCAGATGTTCTGGTATAGCAGTAAAAAAAAAAATATCGCCTTAAAATGACACACCCTAAGCAGTACCCATCTTTAAATTTACTACCTTGAACTAAATATACCTACAAATCACCATGCATTGTCATATTTAGCAGAAAAAAAGGTGTTTTTCAACAATAATTTTTAGAATTTCTGTTGGAATACGATCTGGTCAAGTAGCTTTGCCATCTTCAAGCGATTTTGCCTTTGAGTTTAATTCTTCAACTGTGACAAGAGGAATCTCTCTTTCTGACCCTTGATACTCTGCGCACACTCTTTCCGGATGTTAAAGAAATAATGCCTTCACAATGTTTTTCATTTTTTGTTGGTCTTTGGATCTTTCTGGTGCTTGTTTTCCAAATTTTTTTGTGACTATTTTAAAGCGTTGTCACCATATGTCCAAATTGATCTTATCACATAACTTCCTCCAGCACTCAGCTTTCCTTTTTTTTATTGATGATACTAGCATTTTCTTCGCTGACTTATATGTGGCCCTTTGAAGATCCTAGCTATCAGTTGATTTACTTGTTCTCAGTGATTTGCGTCGGAGTTGCTGGCACTTTTTCCTTACAGAAGCAATGTCTGCTGTCCACCAGAAAACTGGTGTCCGTCAAGATTTTGACAATCGTTTAGGCATGGTGAAAGCTGTGATTGCTTTTTGTAATACGTTTCATAGTTTTATCAACCAGTTCTTCCGCTTCTTTTCGTGTAAAATGTGTGGAAGTCATCGGTTTTTCCTTTTTGATTAGGGCCTTTCCCAGTGCATCTGTGTTTATTTTTGAACTAATCAATCCCAGATTTTGACGTTTTTCTGACTTGATTTGGGAGAGTTTTTTTCTAACGTTAAACGATATATATAAGTGATCACTTCCGATATATACTTCCAGCACTCTCCAATTTTCGATTTATGCAGCTATTTTCAGTGTTGCGAATGGAATGTCAATTATTGTCCCTCGGTTTCAAGCTTGTCTAGACGTTGTGGCTTTCCCTGTATTAGGAACGACCGGTCTGTTCTAGCTGCCATATCAGAAAGATCTGCTCCCCTCGAGACTGTGCATTCCATGCCCCAGTCACATGATTTCGTGTTGAAGTCTAATAGTATAAATATTCGCGTTGAAATCATTGATTCATAATAATAATAATAATAATAATAATAATAATAATAATAATAATAATTATATAGCCCGGATGCACACTCTTTGGAGTGACATGCATCCGGAGCTAGCACATTTTACGCCGAAACACCTGCGTAACTATGCCGCTCATCTCCGGCGTAACAGACGATCGCTTGTGCCGGATAGAAGGCAGTCTAATAGACTTTCCTTTCCGGCGCAATTACACCAAGAGCGACGCCGTTCCTCCTTGGATAACAACAATCCCTTTATAGGACGGCAAGTAAGTATATCTAAAAAGATAACTTACTCCCAACAACAACTTGACAAGGTCAATGAAGATCTCCTTACACAGATCCAGGAGGATTCCACTCTGCTCGCTGTGAACCAGGTTGTGTATGGTGCAGCAGTTTCGGCTTTTCCGAGAGAGAGACATCGTCTTTCAATCGAGGCAAGGTTGAGACAGCGCATCGCACAAC
>NC_058158.1:17980409-18014318 GCF_020080835.1 Cotesia glomerata | reverse complement strand
CATTAGCTACCAGAAGAAAGAGCAGTAGCTAGTTGTCAAAAACGCATTCAACAGCGCAAATTGAAGAGACATTTTAGATGCTCTGGAGCACAAGTTTGACGCGGACCCAGAGAATCTGGCACTAGTCGACAACTACCTGGACGAAAGAAAGCTAATAGCGGAAACTACGGTAGGCCCACAAGAATACGCCATAACGGCTCGCGTACCGCAAGGCTCAATAATGAGACCCCATCTATGGAATGCGGACTACAACGAGCTTCTTGAAATCTCGCTACCAAAGCAAGTAGAGCTAACGGTCTTTGCAGACGACGTCGCGGCCACGATAGTAGTAGACAGCGTAGAAAAGGCTGAATGACCGGTCCGGGAAACCATTGACGCCGTCGAGACCTGGCTTGATAAACACCACCTGAAACTCGCCAAGCATAAAACCAAGATGGTTGTTCTGACACGTCAAAAATGGTTCCCAAAACCATTTGCTGTGGACATGGAAGGAACAACACTGATGTCAACAAGAGCCCTGCGCTGTCTAGGAGTAATTATAGACGAGAAACTATCTTTCCGCGAACTCCTTGACAGTGCATGCAAGAAAACCAGCAAGACGGTGTCTAGACTAGCAAGAATCATGACCAACACTATGGGACCAAGAACCAAAAAGAGAAGAGTTCTTCTAGAAGTAGTCTACTTGGTACTGCTTTATGGAGCAGAAACATGGACAGAGATATTGAAACAGAAGACCTACCGACGAAATATAGCGGCAGTGCAGCGGCGAGGCGCTCTCAGGGTTGCCTGCGCCTATCGAACGGTTTCCGAAGCGGCTTTATTGGTCATTGTGGGAGCCGCACCCATCGACGTACTCGCGTTTGAGAGAGCGAAACTCTATGACGCTAAAAACAGTGACGAAAACATGATAGACGCGAAATCGAGGATAAAGGCGGTAACGCAACAAGAGTGGCAGGACCGATAGACATCGGGAGAGACGGGCAGATAGACAGCACGCCTGATCTCAAACATCAACGTCTGGCTTTCTCGGAAATACGGAAAAACGGACTGTTTCTTAACCCAGCTATTGACGGGACATGGGCAGTTCAATGCCTATCTTTTCAAGATGGGACTGCACAGCCCACTAACGTGCAAATACTGCTCAGACAAAATTGACAACGTCAAGCACACGTTCTTTGAGTGTGACCGGTAGAAGGACTACAAAAGCAGTACTGATGAAACTATTGTCACCACGCTCTCCCCTGAGAACTTAGTAACCTGCATGATCAAAAAAGAAGATAATTGGTCAGCTGTTGTAGTCTATGCGCAGCATCTTTTGGAGGAAAAATCGCAGAAAAAGACTAGTTACTAGGAGCAACCGTCGTGAGACGCAACACGGACTGGATTAAAGTAATGCTAACGCGATCCCGATCTAGTCTTCTCAGTACCATCTATGGGGAAAGAGAGAGGAGGATGATGAGTTGGTTTTGTTGTCAATAATATTGACTTCCGAGTCCGACATATCCAGGACAAACATCTGATCCTGGTATACGAAAATGTATTTGACCTCCTTAAAAAAAAAAAAAAAAAAACATTCATACATACATACATACATACATCAAGACATAGTGACAACATCGCGGGGGTAGTCAGGGAAGCTTTCTTTGACCTTAAAACGTCGAGATTTGATGGAAACTCGATTTTTGTAAAACGGGGTGAAAACAATAGCTTGCCGATTTTTGAAAATCTTCGATTTTCTTAGCGGGAAGTTATAAACCACATTTGGAAAAATTTTTTTTCCAGTTTTTCGAAGATTTTTCAAAATTTATCGGTCCCAATTAGTCCAACTTGTATTCAAAATCTAAGTTAATACCTGGGCGCTTAAAATTGCACCAACGAACTTTTTGAGCTCTTCGAGCTCAAAAATACAATCTATGAGTTGTCTTGAGCTCACTTAGCTCAAAGATACCTTTTCTGTGCGTTTGAATTCTTTGAGTTCAAGAGTCTGATAGAAGTTTCATAGAACACTATTTTTTAAATATTCAAACCGCAATAAATTTTGGATGAATGAAGCGATTTTCTTGCGGTTAGCTGCATTATATGCAGTTTTTATAAGCCTTAAAAAGAATTCATAAGTTTCAATTGATCAAACTAGAAATTTAGAAGTAACTCCGAAAAAAAAAATTTTTCCGGTTCTTTATCGTTCACGATATCTCTTAAACGAATCAACCGATTTTGACCAAATTGCCGGCGATCAACGTGGTTTATCAATGTTAAGAGCTGATAAATTTTTGAAATTGATCGCTGAAGCAGTTTGAAAGTTATTCCAAAGAAACATCTCTTCCCTGGCTTCTCCCCGGGCTGTTTCTGTTTATGTATAAGTAATTTAAAGTGCTTAAATATCAAATAGATTATTTAAATTATGTATTCCGAAAAAGTTATTTAAATGAATTTGCGCAATCAAGGGAGTAGAATTGCATATTTTTTTTTCTTAAAAAAAATTCCGTTTAAGTCTGTCCGCCACATTTTGCGTCTCATCCCCTGGCAGTTTATTTTCCTGTAAAATCGGCATTTGTTTACTGACTCGCGGAAATTAAAGACCTTAAACGAACGTCGTTGAGTTTTTACTTTGTAGTCAGTGCCACTCGAACTAGGTGCGCAGTCATTTTGTGAATTATTCCATTACTGACACTCTGTGAATACAATCCGGAACGAGTAAATGAAGTCTCTCTCCTGGTAAAATTTCTTTAAAAAATATATATCAGAAAATTTTATTTCATCTGTATAAACTTTTTGTATTAACTTCTTGTTGTGTATAGATTCTAAGTTTTCTTGGTTAATCACGTATAATAAATACATTTATCATTACTCCTGTTTTTGTTACTAAAAAGTATCTCCCCTGTTTATATCAACCCTGTCTTGTAAAGGCCACGGAAAAAACACGATATCAAGAGGAGATATAAAAACTTCAAACTAGAATTCGAGTGTGTGTGAGTGTGTGTGTGTGTGTGTGTGTGTGTGTGTGTGTGTGTGTGTGTGTGTGTGTTACGGGTGTTTTTTCCGCTCATTGGCCCCTTAATTAATTTAATAGAAATAAAACAATACCTAGCAAAAATGATTCTAAATTAACAAGGGCGCCACCAGGATTTTTCAATGCGGTTCCTGGAACCGGAAACCAGAGCTGAGCTTAATAATCTACAGGGAGAGAGAGTGGAGAAAGGTGGTCTGAAAGAAATAAATCTTTATTTAACAACGGCACCAAAATTTATTAACAAAATAAAATAACAACCCGTGCACTTGCACGCACTCCAACTCACTTACAACTCACTCACTTAATACTATGACTTATTACTACGGTTTTCTTACTTCACGCTTCCCACCGGGAAGTCGCTACTACAACTTATATCTACCTATCAACAAGACACCTCGTACAAAGACGTCAGTGTACGAGGGCTGTCAATAACGCCTGGCTACAGAAGCAACAGCCTAGTGACTGCAACGTAAGCCAAGAAGCCTCTGCAGCTCACACACACACTCCACACTATTCTTTCGTCGCGCTGTCCACCGGACCCTCACGCTCTATCAAAATTCTTAATCCTGACGGTACCCTCTTATGGAGCGTCTATACCGCAGTTTCTAACTAAGTCGCGCTGTCCACCGGACCCTCACGCTCTATGCCAGCGAAACACCTCGCAAACGGACTGCTCGCTTGCGAAGGAACGCTGGTAGCATTCACACACACATAACCCACGCGTCACACACACACACTGACTCTACTTTACTTTTATTTTCTGGATTACAAAATTAAACTCCAAAAAAGTCAACGTTAAATTATCACTAAAAATTCCTTCAGTCATTAGCTCGAGATTAAAATCATAAACAATTTTCACAATTAATAATTACTACTTAAAATTTCTGACTTAAAAATCGACGCCTAAACTTATTTCAAAATTACCACGAGTTTAATACTCAGTACATTGTATAATCCTCAGAATATTCTCTATAAAATTAACTAAATTTCTCGGACGTAATCCACACTGACAAATAGTTTTTATAAATAATTCCAATAATAATTTTAGTCTTCCATAGTTCAATATATAAATGACCACGTGGAATTTTTCGATTTATAAATAATTAATAAAGCAATTTGTCTCAATATAAAATAAATTCACGAAAAATTATCCACGGTTAATTCGATCTCAATTGCATCGAAGTTCAGTAGCCGATTCTCAATACTTAATTTTCCAAATATAAAATAGTATTTTTAAATAAATAATGTTATAATTCAATGAAAAATAATGATTAATTGATAATTCAATTGCTATAATTTATAATAATAGTCCAGTTATTAATTTTATGAATTTACTGCGTCATAAAATTCACAAGGAATTTTCGCGCTCAAAATGGACTCCGTTGTTCGTTACAGCGTACTAAGCTCGACCTCGGGTACCGAAGCTTGACCAGTCGTGAGTTGCTGATTGGAATAATTCTCGATGTTCAGAAATTAATTAAATTTGATTAATCAAAAGATGAATTTAATTTAGCCAATCTTAAGATGTTAATAATTATTAACTGGCCATTTCAATAATCTAATTACTCACGACTATTAATACAAGAGGTCTAGAACATTCGTCGGGTGTAAAATCCCCAGGAGGAAATGTTCACAAGCTAGCAAATTAAATTGAGTAAAATAATTAATTATTCTTGAGCAAAATTATTAAACAATTGAATTATCCAAACTTAAATAAATAAAATGAGAAGTAGTGTATTTGATGAGCCGGGTATATGGCCCCAAGGCTCGTCATTACCAAAGTCCAATACCTGGTGTAAGTTTGGTTGAAGAAACTCTATGGTTGATACTTGCTTCCTTCTTTGGACTTCTTGATGTTACTCGTTCCAACACTTTACTACTTCTCCGGACACCACGCATGGCTCGTCTATATAACGACCCCAAAAATACTCCCTCCTGCTCTCTCTCTAGGCCCGAAGATCGATGCGCTCAAATGCTAGTCGAAAAGTTATCGATCTCTGGCGACTTATCGATTAAGGGTAATTTACCCTGTTACAGTGTGTGTGTTTATACCTCTTATAACTTTCGAACGGCTTGGCCGATTTGATCGCAGTTGGTGTCATTCGCGTAATTTAGAACCGATTCGGACCAGTTGATTTAGAGAAATAGCAAAAAAAGTGAAAAAAAAGGCCCTGGTGTATCCCTCTACAGCAGCCAGGGCCAAAACCGTTGCAGTAGAGACAAACAGTACTGCTGAAACAGCTAGTCAAACACACGTTTTATCTATTACTCCAGTTAATATTTCTGTAGAGTCAACTAATGACAACTGTAAAACTAGTATCTCTCAAACATCCGATTTTATACCAAACTCGTCACGTTTAAACATCTCAGACTCTGAATACGAAGATTATGAAGATTTTGATTACGAATCAGACTCGGAGTCGGAGCTTCCCATTGATTTACCGGAATTAAAAATTAAATCAGACGATGATGAAACACCCGACTGTCTCATGCAAATACACGGTCCCAATAATCATAGTCGAACATATTTATCACATACGCAGGCACCAACGCTCGTAAGCCGCATGATTACCGATATTACTATAGGACCTTTTCACATCGAAGCCATGTTAGACAGCAGAAGCGAACGAAGTTACATTTCTGAAACCGCGTATAACCGAATCCAAGGCAATGAACTTCAGGAGTTAAGCTCAGACCCCACGAGTACCGTGGGAGTAACATTAGCCGACTCTGCTTCAACATACACCCGCGGAGGCGCGCCATTTAAAGTAGAACTTGACGGAAAAACCATTTTATCCTGGTTAAGTGTATTACCTGGACTATTAACCCGAGTTATTTTCGGTCTAGATTTTTGGCAGTCCGCAGACGTTCACGTAGAATAGAAAATCGCCACTTGGTACTTAGGCGGTAATTCTACAAAACATCGATTTCGTTCCCACACAAATAAAATTAAACCGCTAACATAAAATGCCTTATCTTCATCAGAACAATCAGAAGTAAGTAATTTCTTCGCGGTAGAATTTGACAAAAATAAAACCGCTAAATTAGGAGTTACTAACCTAGTACAACATCGCATCGAGGTAACTGACGAAACCCCAGTGCGCTGTAAACCATACAGACACAGTCAGCCAGTAATGAAAGCATTACACGGAATAGTTGACCAATTACTTGAAAAAGGATATATTCGACCCTCGAATAGTAACTGGGCTTGTCCACCAGTTATGTTCGCGAAGAAAAATAATACCTGGCGCATTTGTATCGATTATTGCCCTTTAAATAAAAAGACCAAACAATCAGCGTACCCGTTACCGATCATGCACCGAATTTTATCCAGCCTCCGAGGCGCAAAAATTATTTCTACTATCGATCTCAGCGATGCTTTTCATCAAGTAAAAAAAATATTTACCCAGCGCCCAAGAGAAAATTTTTGCTTATCTAGACGACTGGATTATTATTAGTAATACTTTAGAGGAACATATGACATAATTACGAGCTGTTTTTGAAGCTTTTAGAATCGCTGGTCTTAAAATGAACGAAGAAAAACGTCAGTTCGGACGTTCCGAAGTTGAATTTTTAGGTTTTATAATTAATGAAGAAGGCATGAGTCCAGACCCAGCGCGTCTTGAACCGATAGCCGAATATCCGCGACCTACTAACCGTAAGGAACTACGTAGATTTAATGGTCTTGTAAATTGGTATCGAAAACACCTTAAAAATATTGCTCAAGTTCAAGGTCCCCTAAATAAATTAACCAGTACACGTGTAGATTGAAAATGGACTGACATTGAAGAAAAAGCTTTTATTGAAACGAAGAAATCTTTATTACAAGCCGCTACACTAGCTTTGCCTGAGCCAGATCGCCCTTATCGCTTATACGCTGACGCGAGTAACACCGGATTAGGCGCAATCCTCACTCAGTACGACTTTAAAGAAGATCGAGAAAATTTAATCATGTGTCTTAGCAGACCTCTGAATAAAGCGGAAATGAATTATACCACGACAGAGAAAGAATGCCTCGCGGTAGTTTGGGCCTTACGAAAATTACGTGGATACGTAGAAGGTCTTCCAGTTACAGTTTATACTGATCATTCCGCGTTAAAATGGCTTTATAACTTAAAAGATCCAGCTAGCCGCTTAGCAAGATAGGCTATTGATTTATTTGCGTACAAACTTGACATTATTCACTACAGAGGAACCCAAAATGAAGCTCCAGGTGCTCTTTCACGTCTTTACGAAGACCCCGGATTAAAAGAACTCTCATCGATTCAAAACTGCAACATTACTGACTCTGAAATTTCGTGGTACAACGAAAAAGTTCGAGTAGTTAAAAAATTCCCAGATAAATACCCTGAATGGAAGTACGAAGACGAAAGATTATATTATTACCGCCCAACAGCAGTAAAAGAAATTTTAGGCGATATCAGCCTGGCGAACTACCAACCGAAATTTTCGTTACCGACGCTCGCTAAATTAATGTGTAGCTCCCGTGACGTCACAGGACGACACGAGAAAGGGAAAAAACGGTTACAAACCTCAAACCTTGAGCATTGATCGACACTTCGATCTATCCCCCGGTGTTAACCACCACGCTAGGTTTTTCATAGTCAAAAATTTACATACTACTATACTACCATTAGTTGACTACTCACCAAAATCTCAATTAATCTAAAAGTTTATTGTTTAATATAATATTCTTTATTATTTTCGATTAAGATTATCATTTTTATATTAGGTGATTACTCACCACGTTCACTATTGTTACTATTCTATCAGCTATAATTTTAAGTATAAATATTCTGTTTTATAAATATTTTATTAGTTGCGTTACCGAGATATTATAAGATTTGTTTAAAGTGTTGAATTGGTGTAATAAAATCAAGTTTTTATAATAATCCTTGTCGCCGATCATCATTCATTGTTGAGACTATCAACATCTATTACCACTATTATTTATAATTTATCAGAGGGTCAGTCAAGGAATAAAGGGTCATCTTTGCAGCAAAAATATTGTAAGTAAGTAAAATAAATCAACTGGCTCAGGTGAGAACTTTTGTCAAAAGAATAAAATCATTTTAAAAGGATTGACACATTCAGTAGTCAGGTAGCGGAACATCCCAGAGCAGCGTATCCCATTTTATGAAATTCAAGTGATTATTTGCCTATCCGCGAGGACTTAGTGACGTAAATAATTAAATTTTTAAATAAAGAAAAATTTAGTATTTCAACACACACACACACACACACACACATCTACACACACACACACACACACACACACACACACACACACCCCTTACATACATACAGACATACAGACACCATCACGGAAATAGTCAGGGAAGCTTCCTAGGACCTCAAAACGTCGAGATCTGATGAAAACTCGATTTTCGAAAAACGGAGTAGAACCAATAACTTCCCGATTTTTGAAAATTTTCAATTTTCTTAGCGGGAAGTTTAAAATGTTGTGGTGTCATGGGACACCAGGGAAGAACGAAGTTCCTTCGGATAATATACACCCCCGCATGCGCGTAAAACTTCCGTTATATATTTTTTTTATTATTTTAGTCTCACATTTTTAACTTTCCGCTAAGAAAATCGAAGATTTTCAAAAGTCGGGAAGTTATTGGTTTTAACCCGTTTTTCAAAAATCGAGTTTTCACCATATCCCGACGTTTTGAGGTCCTAGGAAGCTTCCCTGACTACGCCTGCGATGTTGTCACTATGTCTGTATGTATGTATGTATGTATGTATGTATGTATGTGTGTGTGTGTGTGTGTGTGTGTGTGTGTGTGTGTGGATTACTCCGAAATTTTCGGTTCGATGAATTAAAACCTGAAAATAACTTATGATGATGATAAAACTGCCTCGAATGCCGATAACCCTGTGAAAATCGGTTGCTCCATTCAAAAGTTATTACGGTTTGAAAATTTCAAAAATGGTGTTCTATGAAACTTCTATCAGACTTTCGAGCTGGGAGAGCTCAAATGCATAGAAATATTATCTCTTTGAACTTAGCGAGCTCAAAATATCACATAAATTATATTTTGAGCTCAAAAATCTCAAAAATGTCATAAGTACAATTTTAAGCCCCCAGGTATGGAATTAGCGGGAAGTTGGAGGGATGGCCTTTAGGGTGAACCGTTTTTCTAATTTTTTCATATGGACTACCGCCCCAAAAAAAATTTTTTTTAACTTTCCGCTAAGAAAATCGAAGATTTTCAAAAATCGGGAAGTTATTGTTTTCACCCCGTTTTGCAATAATCGAGTTATCATCAGATCTCAACGTTTGACGGTCATAGTAAGCTTCCCTGACTACTTCCGCGAGGTTGTCACTGTGTCTGTATGTATGTATGTGTGTGTGTGTGTGTGTAAATGTATGTGAACCGCATATAACTTTTGAACGGCTCATCCGATTTCATCACGGTTGGTGCTATTTGAAAGGGCTCGGCCAAACTTAGATTTTGAGTTTAATTTGAACCGATTCGGATCAGTAGATTTTGAGAAATCTTAAAAAAACTAAGAAAAAAATTTTTTTCGAATGTGATTTTTTTTGAATAACTCTTAAACGGCTTTACCGATCTATTTCAAAAACTAATCAGCTTCAGAAGATATAAAACCACGTCAATCGCTACCAAGCTGGTCAAAATCGGTTAATTCGTTCGAGAGATATCGTGAATGAAAGAAACGCGACAAAAGTGTTTTTTTCGAAATTACTCCAAAATTTTGAGTTTGATCAATGAAAACCTGACAATTCTTTATGATGCTGATAAAACTGCGTCAGAAGCCGCCAACCGCGTGAAAATCGGTTGATCCATTCAAATGTTATTGCGGTTTGAAAATTCCAAAAGTAGTGTTCTATGAAACTTCTATCAGACTTTTGAGCTCGAGGAGCTTAAATGCATAGAAATACCTTCTCTTTGAGCTCAGCGAGCTGAAAATATCACATAAATCATATTTTGAGCTCAAAAATCTCAAAAACGTCATAAGCACAATGTTAAGCGCCCAGGTATGGAGTTAGCGGGAAGTTGCTGGGATGGCCTTTAGAGTGAACCGTTTTACTAATATTTTTTAGTTCGGTTGCACAGCAAAATCTGTATCTCCTCCAAGTCTGCCGTAAGAAACTTCGTTCCAACAAGTTTAATGATCCTTGCAATCATCTAATATTTTTGAAAGTATGAAAAATAGTTATTTTTTATACATATGCGCAAAGGTAGGGATTTTGACGGCTTGAAGTGACGTCTTAAGTTTGAGGCTATGGGCAAGTTACTATCAAGACCGAGTTATTTATCCTGACGATCATAGCAAGTCCGGATATAGTACGAGATCTTGATGAGAATATATGCATAGCTTTAAACGGTTGCCTTCACTTCAAGCTAGTCAAGGCCCTACCTTTGAGCACATAGGATCGAACTGAATTTTTTGTCATATCAATTGTGGAAGTTCGATTTGAGAGATCAGTCAAGAATGTTCAATTACTGTTTATTTTATTTAAAGTTACAAGAATTATGTCACACGAGATTATATAGCGATTGATCAAACGCACGTATATGTTGAAGTTGTTTACAAGATTCAACTGTCGCTAAGTTTTTTTTTGCGATTTTTACTCCACCCAGCAGACGTTTGTCAAATTAAACGATAATTCGATTCATCTTTAAGTATTTGAGCATAGTTGTGCAGAAATATAGAGACAGATAGAAAGAGAGAGAAGTTACTTTTCGATACTAGTGTAAGGTAAATTAACTGAACTATAGATTGCCAGAAATAGTATTCTTTGCGCCTTCTGTGTGTTGCTCGAAAATGCAACTTTCGTGGTTGATATGTCAAAAAATATATTTTGTAAACTGAGATGAAGGGATAATGTATGAAAAATTACATGACTGTACTTAAGATAGTTGGGCCTAAAAAGCAAAAGCTCAAGAAAACTCCCTAAATGCGTATAGAACTATTTAAATACATTATACACTCGCTGTTAAACGTTAGAGACAATTTACCACGTCTAATCGAAAATAATTGCAATAGAAAATTACATTTTTACACAGGTGGTATGGGATAAAAGAGCGAAACCGCGGAGTTTCATAATTTTTGTATTGAAGACACTTCAAGAATTTCACGAAAAACTAATATTACTTTCATAAATAAATGTATAATTACCCTCCGAAATTCTGGAATTCTCGACCACATAATTTTTAAGAAATCATTGATAAACTAGTAAAGTAAACAAATAAAGCCATGCGTGGAAGTAAGTGAGCAATAGCCCATAAGAGAGGTGACACTAGCGAATGAAAAAGACAGCAGTAGCATAAACTATAGGTTGGGAAAGAACCACCTTAAGGAATATGAGGCAAAAAAAATGTTTTAAGAATATTTTATTTTTTTTAACTATCGTCTAATCCCAGTTAAAAATAATCAGACATGAACAGGCATAAGTCTTCAGGCCTGATCACACATGAAAAATGACCATGCCTGATCAGGCATGAATTGACCTGATCAGACATGGTCAGGTCTGAAAGCCCATTGTTACTTTTAATTAATTATTTTGCTTAATTTCATCGATATAGTACTTGATAGAGACATACGCAACTCTCTATAATAAATTAAAATAAAAAAAAAAAAAATGATTGCATATAATTGTACGGCTGTAAAACCAGCAGTCACTCATCCAATTACTAACCATGCTCAATGCTGTTTAACTTTGGTGATATCTGTGCGCCTTGAAGTTCTCCCTACTGTGCTGCTATCTTATGTGATAACAATTGTTTGAAGTACATAACGTATCGAATAAGTTTATCATAAATATAATATAAAAATTGATTTTATAATATATTTTAACAGTCCTGATTTATTTATTTAACTGAATCTCATCATAACATCACATTTATGTGAATAATAAAATAATTTATGATTTTAATATTAGACAGGAGCCGAGCAGACCAAAACATCCCATAGGAAATGTAGCAAAATTTTTATTTCAAAATTATTTAGACGCAATGATAAAAATAATTTTGCACATTTTGTGGTGACCAAAAAAATTTTTTCCGTCAAAGAAAAAATTTTTATTAAATCTCTGATTATGCAAGTCTGATCAGATCTACCAAAAAAAAAATAATCAGACCTGACCATGCCTGTTCATGTATGATCAGACCTAAAATTAGACCTGCTCATGTCTGTTCATGTATGATCAGGCCTGAAATTAGACATGGTCATGCCTGTCCATGCCTGTTCATGTCTGGAGTGTTAAATACGCTCAGGCCTGATCATACCTGTACATGCCTGTCCGTGTTTAATGTATGTACATTAATTTCGATTAATAAACTTGTAAATTATCAATAAACGGTGTATTATATCATTCAATAAATAAACGTATTTTGATTATCATTAAAAACCTACCGTAGGGTTAATTTAATAAACTTTTCTAGGCATGGCCTGAGCGTATTTAACCCTTCAGACATAAACAGGCATGAACAGATCTGATTAGACATGAACAGGCCTGTTCAGGCATGAGCGTATTTGACGCTTCAGACGTGAACAGGCATGATCATATCTAATTTCAGGCATGATCAGGTCTAATTTCAGGCCTGATCATACATGAACAGGCATGGTCAGGTCTGATCATTTTTTGCCGGGATATTTTAAGAAATCTTAGAAAAATATATATTGTAAGTCAACGTTAAAGTAACACGTGCCAAAAAAAAAATAAGGTGTACCATATGTTTTTGGCATAAAAAACAATTTTTTCTAAATATAATCGCATTTTTACCCATGACCAACTTACGCGATTATCGAGCGAATTTCTCTAGGGATACTAATTAGTGTTATCTTAAAACCTATAAACACTTTTTTTAACATTGTCAAGTAGATTGGGAGAAAAATGAATTTAAAGCAAAAAAAAACTATTTTTTCGCTCGAAAACGCGTTGTATTTTAGAGTAGAAACTGTGCTGCGATGTTGTCCACAGTATAAGGTATTTAAAGAAAAAAAATTAGGATGAGGGTTAACCTAAAGGCCATCCCTGCAACTTCCCACTCATTTTGTACTCAAGCGCTTTAAATTACACATTACATTTTTAAGCTCTTCGAGCTCAAAAATATGATTTCTGTATCATTTTGAGCTCTTAGAGCTCAAAATTTTAATAGCAGTATAAAAACACAACTTTTTGAATTTTCAAACAGTAATAACTTTTAAATGAATGAACTGATTTTCACGAAGTTGGCGGCATTCGACGCAGTTTCTTAAGTTTCATAAAGAATTTTTATGCTCAAATCGATCAAAGCATGAATTTTTAAGTAATTCCGAAAAAACACTTTTTTCGGTTTTCTTTCGACAACGATAACTCACGAACGAATCAACCGATTTTGACCGGGCTTGCGGTGATCGACGTGGTTTTTTTAACCTCAAAAGCTGATTAGATTTTGAAATCGATCGATAAAGCCATTAAAAACTAATTCCAAAAAAATCACAATTCAGAAAATTTTTTTTTGTAGTTTTTTTTTAGATGTCTCAAAATCTCGCCGTTTAAATCGGTCTGAATTTTATTCAAAATCTAAGTTTGGTCAAGCTCTTTTGAATGGCGTCAACCGCGATAAAATCGGTCAAGCCGTTCAAAAGTAATAGGAGGGTCACATACATACATACACACACATACATACATACATACAAGCACACATATTAATACATACAGACATACTGACATAATCGCGAAAATTTTCATGGAAGCTTCCTAGGATCTCAAAACGTCAAGATCTGACGAGAACTCGATTTTCGAAAAACGAGGTAAAACCATTAACTGCCCGATTTTTGAAAATTTTCAATTTTTTTAGCGGGAAAATAAAAATTAGGAAAAAAGTTGACCCTGATGGCCATCCCTGCGACTTCCCGCCAATTCTATACCTAAACGCTTGAAATTGCATTTATGACGTTTTTGAGTTCTTCGAGCTCATAAATACAATTGTGTGTTATTTTGAGCTCTCGGAGCTCAAAAAATAGATTTTGTATGCTTTTGAGCTCTCGAGCTCAAAAATTTGATAGGACTTTGATAAAACACTATTTTTTGAATTTTCAAATCGCAATAACTTTTGAATAAATGAACCGATTGTCACGTGGTTGGTAACATTCGACGCAGTTTTTCAAGTATCATAAAGAATCCACAAGTGTAAATTGATAGAACGGAAATTTTAGAGTAATTCCGAAAAAACACTTCTTTCGGTTTTCTTTCGTTCACGCTTCGAATCAACCGATTTTGACCGGGTAATGGTGATCGACGTGGTTTTTCAAGCTCAAGGGCGAATTAGTTTTTGAAGTTAATCGATAAAGCCGTTTGAAAGTTATTCTAAAATACCACTTTCAAAAAAAATTATTTTTCGATGTTTTTTGAGATTTCTCAAAATTTCTCAAAATCTATCGGTCTAAATCGATTCGAATTACAGGAAATCTAAGTTTGACGGAACTCCTCAGAACGCCGTTTGGTAGATTCCGATCGGTTCAATCGTTCAAAAGTTATAAGCGATTCACATACTTACACACACACACACACACACACACACACACACACACACACACACACACACACACACACACACACACACACACACACACACACACACACACACACACACACACACACACACACACACACACACACACACACACATATATACATGTTTTTTACATGGGAAAAGTATCGTTATTTTAGCAGGGTTAAACGACATCGTAAATTTTATTTTGTTTCTAAAATTGTTTTTAGGTCAAACAGAAATAATTTTGACGATACTTAAATGGAAATAGCCCACAGTAAATAACGGACACGCTAATATATTTATTTGAAGCACCCTACTTAGTGTGCTTCATTTTTAGGCGATATTTTTTTTCCTCTGTGCTACCTGAAAATCTGATACTTTAGAAAAAATAAAAAATTATTTTACCGGGTAGAAGGCTTCAAGTGCAATAGCGGCTTAGCTCATTTGAAAATTCAATTTCCTATTTGAATAACATAGAAAAAATTTTCATTTGGTTTCAACTTGATTTTTCGACGTGAAAAAAATTTTTTTGGGAAAATCACGTGTTAAACATTTATAGAGCATAAAATTTGCTACAAAAAACTCCTTTGCGTAAATCCCTACCGCCGAACAGCTTTTGAGTTAATCATCGATATAGTTTTGACTTTTACAGATTCCAAATTCCCTCGAATTAGTTTGTACCATTTATCCATGTGATTTTTCTAGCTAATGATTATAACATTTCCGTGACTTTTTTACAAAAATGAATAATAAAATTGTTACGAAGAAAAAAATTTAGAATAAGCATTGAGTTTCAATTAAATTAATCGCAGGTCTCATAATAAGGTATTCTACTCTTGAAGCATGAATTTCAGGTAATGTTTTGAACTGCCGTAAAAAAAGCAATCAATATTTTTAGTATCCATTTTTTTATACATTATTTATTAACATTTCAAGAATACAGAAAAAAATTTAAAAATAAAAAAAGTTGAAAACTAAAAAAATTAGCAGCTGATAAAGTGAGGGGGGGGGTCTCGAAAAATTGGCACGTGACCATGCCCACGATTCCAACCTTCCTAGCAATCGGAAATAAAAAAATAAAAAAAATTATTAATCTAGAGTAATGTAGCTATGGCATGAACTAAGGAAAAGTTGAAAAAAAGTTTTTCACAAAATGGCGACTGCCTGAAAAAAAAATTAGGAAAACGGTTGACCCTGAAGGCCATCCCTGCAACTTCCCGCCATCTTTATACCTAAACGCTTGAAATTGCACTTATGACGTTTTTGAGCTCTTCGAGCTCATAAACACAATTTGTGTGTTATTTTGAGCTCTCCGAGCTCAAAAAATAGCTTTTGTATGCTTTTGAGCTCTTTCGAGCTCACAAGTTTGATATAAGTTTGATAAAACACTATTTTTTTAATTTTCAAATCGCAATAACTTTTGAATGAATAAACCGATTTTCACGCGGTTGATGGCATTTGTTTTGAGCTACAATTATTTTATTATAGCTTAGTTTTAAAGTAAAACTATTAAATTAGAGAAGACTGATAGCATGCACGAAAAAAACGAACTGTATTTAGTTATGCTGTTTTATTCTGCGTAGACAGTTTAAAAATTTGTGTGTGTAAAATAAGAGATCTTAGAATCAACTAACTTATACAAAAATCTTAGTATAACATTACAACTTAGATTAGGGCGTAAATTTGTCAAGCAAAAATAAGGAAAGGGAAAGCAAGCATTATTATTCGTGGAAAAGTACGGAAAAATCTAATGAAGAATATTTTAAGGAAACTATTGGCTAATTAGTGGAATAGAAGGCGGATGTATATTGTCAACTTTAGGCGCAAGAGAGGTTATGAGGTACTGACATCAGGTAAGGACTTGAAGGGACTAATGATTCATGATAGTTTGCGGACTTGCAGGCGTCTAAGCAAAAACTTGGAAAAATATTGTAATTAGAGAAATGTGGGTATTGTAAACATATAAACTAGCTTAAAAAATAAGGTTATAAAACGTAAATATAAGTGCTAGGCTTAAGCTGTAATATTAGGATTAAGTTATAAATAATGTAAAGCATTTTAGTCTGTATGCTGAAAAATAAAGATTATTTTCTAAATGCTTAAAATTTCCAAAGATAGAATGTCTTGATTAAGGTATACAAACTACAATAGATGGGAAAAACCTATACGGACAGTAAATAATAAATCGAAATACAGATGTTAAAACTATAAATTATTTTGAGTATTTAAAAAGTAACCAAATTTATAGCTGTCTGGGTCCTTCAGATAAAGATGACAATAAGTAGAAAAAACCCAGGAAGTTAGTAAATGAACTATGTTAATTATTAATTGTATATGTAAGAGATTATTGAAAAAGTAAAAATTAATCAAATTGAATTGAGACCGAACATGCCGGCCGCCTTGAACTAATGAAGTTCAATAGAATGAAGGAAAAATAAAAATTAATTATTCTAAAGGCAATGGGCAAAGTTTCTTCACGCAGCGCTTGTATACACCGGTGTTGGTCTTCACGTATGCAATTCGTACGACCCCGTCAGCTCCTGGGCAGATTGCGGTGATGCGACCCATTGGCCAAGACAATAGGAGTGCATTGTCTTCTCGAAGCATTACTAATCGACCAACCTGAAGATTTTCTTGCTTGGATAAGTGTGGGTGTTGAATTAGGTTGTTGAGATATTCCTTATTCCAGCGAGTCCAGAAGTGCTGCTTTAGTTTTTGAGCGTGTTGCCAAGCTGACAACCTATTCGTTGGCGTATCGATGAAATCGATGTCAGGCAAACTAGTCATGGGACCACCAATTAGGAAATGACCAGCGGTCAAGGATAAAAGGTCATTGGGGTCTTAGGACATAGGAGATAAGGGTCTGGAATTTCATATTGCTTCTATCTCAACTACATATGTTTCCAATTGGTCGTATGTTAATATAGTATCACCTACAGTGGGTAATAAATGTTTTTTGAATGATTTAACCGCGGCTTCCCAAAGCCCTCTAAAGTGAGGAGCTCTGGGAGGTATAAAATGCCAAGTTATGCGTTCGTCATTAAGAAATTTTTCGAAAGCAGTTTGGTAATCAGAAGATTTAAGAAACTCCTGAATTTCTCGGCACGCGCCAACAAAATTGGTACCTTTATCGGAGTGTATTTCCGCGGATTTCCCGCGTCTGGCAAAAAAGCGCCTTAAACTCGCAATAAAGGCTTCGCTAGTGAGGTCGCAAACTATTTCTAAATGTACGGCCTTGGTGACCATGCATACAAAAACAACTACATATACTTTGACTTTGTTACGATTATGGAATCGTTTTTCCTTGATAAATAAAAGACCACAAAAGTCAACTCCAGTCTTTAAAAATGGACGGCTTTGCTCAATTCGGCATTTGGGCAAAAGGCCAGAGCTGTGATCGGCAAGACGCGGCTTTGCGCGAAAACAAAGAACGCACTGATGCAATATTTTTCGTACAGTATTTCTGCCATTTATGGGCCAATAATTTTGACGAACAGAGTATAGAGTAGCTTGAGCCCCGGCATGCATTAAGCGAGCGTGTTCTTCTCGCACTATTAAAGTAGTGAAAAAGTGATTAGAAGAAAGTAGCATGGGATGCTGCTGGTAATTATGCAATAACGGTAGAGAAAGTCAACCTCCGACACACATTATGCCAAGATCATCTAAATACGGAGATAATTGATGGAAGTTGCTATTGTCGGGCAAGAATTTTTTCGATTTCAAACAATTCATTTCCTTAAGAAAGCCCGTAGATTGAGTTAATTTTATAATTAGCGTAAGAAAACTCTTGAGTTCTTGCGCAGTCAAGTCACCAGTCATTCGTCGATTTTTGTTTTTTAGGTTGTGCAGAAATCTAGTAATATAAGCTACTACACGTTGTAAGGTTCTCATGGAGCTGTATCTGTGTAATATATCAAACTTGTCTAATGTGATTTGTATGCACTGCATAGACTCGTTCGATGGTGATTTGAGCTCGGGGATAGTTATATCTGTTAGTGAGGACTTGTGCCAAGCTTGCTCAGGTGAAGTCAACCAAGAGGGCCCGGTTTGCCACATTGTATTTACGGCGAATTCAGCGGGGAGTTGACCGCGAGATACGAAGTCAGCAGGATTATCTGCAGATGGTATATGCCACCAGTGACAGTTTACAGTCCTTTTTTGAATTTCCTTTTTTGAATCCAATGCAGAGATATCGTGGAATCACACCATAAATATGTATCTTCGATTTGAAGAGTAAATGATTCACGGACTGCATTGTATAAAGTTGATAAAAGAAGGGCACCGCATAACTCTAAACGAGGTAAACTTACGGAATTAACTGGAGTGACATGAGATTTGGAGCATATTAATCGTGTATATACCTTGCCGTCCGGACTAATAGAGCGCAAATAAACACAGGTGCCATATGCCTTTTCACTGGCATCACAGAAACCGTGGATTTGCAAATTAGTTGCATTTTCCACTAAAAGGCATCGCGTGAATCTTAATGTCTCCAGTATTGGCAATTGTAATTTGTATAATTCTCAGGTATTGTGAATCTCCTGAGGAACAGACTCATCCCAAGTAATTCCGGATTTCCAGCATAACTGCATAATGATTTTTGCATATACTATAACTGGACCAAGCAAACCTAGCGGATCGAACAATTTAGCGATTTCTGACAAGATGGCCCGCTTGTTTGCCTTGAAATCGGATATTTTTACGGAGTAACATAGAGTATCACTGGATAGTCTCCAGTGAATTCCCAGTGTTTTAGTAGTACTATCGGGATCGAGAGATTTACTCATACTTCCTTTACAATTTGAAGCGTTATCAGAGAGAGAGGGACGATTAGAGGCTCATTTGCAAAGGTAGAAGCCTCCTTTTGCTAATAAAGCATTTAATTAATTACAAAGAGCCTTTGCTTTAGGTGAAGTTTTAGCTCCTGACAGAAGATCGTCTACGTAAAAATCATTTTGCAATACTACAGAAGAATTAGGATAAGATTCGCGTTCGTCTTCTCATAATTGCTGTAGGGATTTAATTGCAAGATATGAACCAGCAGAAGTTCCATAGGTTACGGTATTCAAAGTATAAATTTTGATGGGTTCGTCCCTGCTTTCTCGAAATAGAATTTTTTCGTACTTGACATTGTCAGGATGAACAAGTATTTGTCGATACATTTTTTCTATGTCAGCAGTAAGGGCGTAAATATGGGATCGATATCGAACTAGAATGACGAAAAGATCGTCTTGTAATTTAGGTCCGACCATTAGGGTATCCTTTAAAGAGATTCCTGTCGAAGTTTTACAAGAGCCATCGAAAACTACTCGGGTTTTCGTGGTAGAGATGTCAGCTTTGATGACAGCATGATGCGGTAAATAGAAACCTGAATTAATATCAGATTCTTGGAAGATTGACATATGTTTAAGTTGTTCATATTCAGTTAGAAAGTTTGAATAATCTTTTTTACAACTTGGAATCTTTGTGAAGTCAAGATTCCAAATGAGAAAAGCGTTTTAGTGCAGTAGAATAGGAATTGCCAAGCAAATGAACCTTCATATTGAATGGGAGTCTTACTACATATCTACAGAGGCATCCCTTGTTGTATTATAAGAGAAATGTTCTTCGCAGGCTTTTTCTTTAGGTGAAAGAATTTTAGAGGTTGAAGGCAGTTCTTCAATCTTCCAGAAACGCGTCAAATCAGCTTTATACAAAGAACCGTGAATTCCCAAATGACAGACAATACGGGATCTAATCGTTCTTTGATTGATCTCTCCTGCAGCAATCCAACCAAGTCACGTTTTTTGGAAAACGGCCTCAGCATGATTAGTTACGGGAATTTGACCAACGCTCAGCAATTTATAGAGTAATTTGACTCCGATGAGCGCGTCAATAGATGAAGGTTTAAAGAATTCTGGATCTGCAAGCGGAATGTTTTTAGGAATGTTTAATTGCCTTGGATCCATTAGAATAGTGGGCATTGCGGAGCTGATTTGCGGTACAATGAGAAATTCAGCATTCTTTTGGAATTTATTATGACGAGATTTTATAATTGCTGAAGTAGAGCTTTTTACAACTGTTGAAGTATCGTCTAATCCAGAAACTGAAATATGAACTGGATTTTTATCGAGATTTAGGAAATTGGCGACGCTTACGGTAATAAAGTGAGCTCAGATCCAGCGTCTAAGAAAACTCGGCAAGTTGTGACCTTACCTTGTTTATTAATAATATCAACTAAAGCAGTAGCAAGTATAGCTTCAGATGAGATTTGGGCTTTCATACTAACACTAGAGCTTGGTGTAATTTGGTTTGATTCATCGGTTTGAGGCTCTGTTGTATTGTTATCTTCACTATTATGAGAACTAAAATGCAGGAGAGTGTGATGCCGCTGTTTGCAAGAGCGACCGTTTCCAGAAGTGCATTGAGGTATGCGGTGTCCGTTGCGAAGACAATTCGTACACAAACCGGCCTTGGAAAACTCATATCGCTGGTATAGGGTTAATTTTAGAAAGTCAGGACATTGATTAATAAAATGATCTTCTTCGCAATGAAGACAGCCTGACTTAGCAGTGGCCATGTAAACCTTTTGAGCACGATTATTATGTGAGGAATTTGTAGCTTTTGTTTTACTAGCAGCATTATTGGATGTAAAACATGGTGTTTGAGTCTTAGTAATGTCTAATCGTGCTTTTCTGTGAAGAAATGAAATGAATTGTTTAAGAGTAGGTCGTACATACTCATGAGAGTAATCATCCCATCTGTCAAGTAATTTGTCGTCTAATTTACCATGTAATAGTTCATTTAAAAATAAATCCCAATTTTCTGTAAAATTTAAATTAAAACCGTGCACTTGCAGATTTTAAAGTAATAATTATGTAAGAAATAATGTATTATTTTACACTATTTAACGATTTTTTGCGATGATGCTTTTCAATTAAAACGTTGAAATCGCCTTGATTTTAAATAAAGCCGCGCACTTGTAGATTTATTTAGATTAATTTTGTATAATGAATTACTTTCCAAATATCCGGCTTTGAGGACCAATGTTTTGAGCTACAATTATTTTATTATAGCTTAGTCTTAAAGTAAAACTATTAAATTAGAGAAGACTGTTAGCATGCACGAATAAAAACGAACTGTATTTCGTTATGCTGTTTTATTCTGAGTAGACAGTTACAAAAATTTGTGTGTGTAAAATAAGAGATCTTAGAATCAACTAACTTATACAAAAATCTTAGTATAACATTACAACTGAGATCAGGGCGTAAATTTGTCAAGCAAAAATAGGGAAAGGGAAATCAAGCATTATTATTGATGGAAAAGTACGGAAAAATCTAAGGAAGAATATTTTAAGGAAACTATTGGCTAATTAGAGGAATAGAAGGTGGATGTATATTGTCAACTTTAGGCGCAATAGAGGGTATGAGGTACTGACATCAGGTAAGGACTTGAAGGGACGAATGATTCATGATAGGTTGCGGACGTGCCGGACGTGCAGGCGTCTAAGCAAAAACTTGGGAAAATATTGTAATTAGAAAAATGTGGGTATTGTAAATATGAAAACTAGCTTTGAAAATAAGGTAATAAAACGTAAATATAAGTGCTAGGCTTAAGCTGTAATATTTGGCTCAAGTTATAAATAAGGTATAAATAATGTAAAGCATTTTAGTCTGTATGCTGAAAAATGAGGATTATTTTCTAAATACTGAAAGTTTTCCAAGATAGAATGTCTTGGTTAAGGTTTACAAACTAGAATAGATGGGAAAAACCTACACGGACAGTAAATAATAACTCGAAATACAGATGTTAAAA
The DNA here is from genome assembly GCF_020080835.1 of Cotesia glomerata. Taxonomy (NCBI): domain Eukaryota; kingdom Metazoa; phylum Arthropoda; class Insecta; order Hymenoptera; family Braconidae; genus Cotesia; species Cotesia glomerata. Next base: position 17,992,001 of record NC_058158.1, on the reverse strand, counting down.
CTATAAATTATTTTGAGTATTCAAAAAGTAACTAAATTTATAGCTGTCTGGGTCCTTCAGATAAAGATGACAATGAGTAGAAAAAACCCAGGAAGTTAGTAAATGAACTATGTTAATTATTAATTGTATGTGTAAGAAATTATTGAAAAAGTAAAAATTAATCAAATTGAATTGAGACCGAACAGAATTCGACGCAGTTCTTGAAGCCTCATTAAGAATCTTCAAGTTCAAATTGATAGAACAAGAAATTTCGTAGTAATTCCGAAAAGACATTTTTTTCGGTTTCCTTTCGTCAACGATAACCTACGAACGAATCAACCGATTTTGACTGGACCGGCGGCGATCGATGTGGTTTTTCTATGTTAAGAGCTGACTAGTTTTTTTAATTTATCGGTAAAGCCGTTTGAAAGTAATTCCAAAAAAATAACTTTTGAAAAAATTTTTTTTTGTAGTTTTTTTTAGATTTCTCAAAATCTACTGGTCCGAATCGTTCCAATGTATATTCAAAATCTCAGTTTAGTCAAGCTTTTTCGAATGGCACCAACAGCAATTGAATCGGTCAATTCGTTCAAAAGTCATGACAGGCTTACATACATACATACATACACATACGCACACACACACACACACACACACACACACACACACACACACACACACACACACACACACACACACACACACACACACACACACACACCCCGTGTCAGGCTTGCTGGGTCCCGCATCGGGCGCCTTCTCAGGTGGCGGATAGGGGAATGCCCGGCATATCTGCACGTCAGATGCGTCGGGTACCGAGGAAACAGAATACTCGGGGTGGACCAAAACCTAGCAAAAGATGATATGGAAATGTCAGAAGATTTTCAAACATCGTTTACAGTACAGAGGATGGATGCCTCAGTGCCGGCGAGGGAAGGCGTGCAAACGGGCCTAAACTCGTCGTTATCAAGCGACCGTTTGAACAGTGGAGTAGACCCCATGGCTCTGCTGTCTAGCAATGCTAGCAAGGTTACAGGGAGTACGAAATCAGCCCAGATGGCAGAGAACGGACAGCTGAGCAACATTCCTTCAAAAAGTGGAGGACCTTTTGCTCCTGCCACTAATCAAACCCACCGAGGAAGAATGAACTCTCTACCGACCGTCAGCGGCCAACAGTCACCAATGGAGAGGCTCGGCAACAAGATTGATGAGTTAGCCGACTTCATAAAAGAAAAAAAGAATCTCCACCATGAGATCAGAAAATTGGTTTCGTCTATTAGTACGGCATATAGGCTGGCCAACAAATCACCAACGAAGTCGGCGTCAACGACTCAAACATCTCCGAGTCTGAACAAAAAATCACAGCCACCTCTGACCACTCCTAAGAAATTACCACAGCAAGGAGATGGCAACAAGAAGAGGCCGCTGTCCACGCCCAGCCCTTCCTCAGATATTGACAAGCCAGCACAGAAAAAGACAGCCCGGGATGATACCTGGACCAAAGTGACTCGGCAAAACAAGAAAAAGAAAGAACAGGAGCCAGTGACTCAAACTGCTACAGCCCAAGACCAGCCAAACAGCGGTGGCTCCAAGAAACCAAGGAGGAAGAAGACAAGAACTAAAGCTGTCCTAGTCCAACCAGCTGAAGGGCGAACATACGCCGATCTCCTGAAGGAAATCAAGGCCAAGGTAAGCCCTGTCGAGACGGGCGTCGACATAAGGTCTATTAAAAAGACGAAACACGGAGGCGTTCTCCTTGAAATGGCTCGAAAGGCAGAAGACAGCAAGGCATTCACGGATGCAGTAAGGGCAGCCACTGCAAACATCAGCACAGTCAAGACGCTAACACCAACAACAACGATCGAGATCCTCGACTTAGATGAAATCTCTACCGAGAGCGAAGTCCGTGAAGCACTCAAACGTGAATTCACTGACAACCTGGAGGTCAAACGGGTAAATTTGACAAAACCCACACCACGAGGTAATCGGGCAGCCTTCTGCGAACTAGACGAGCCCAGTGCGATTAAGGCCCTTGACAAGGCCCGTATACGGATCGGTTTGGTGAACTGTCGTATATGCCCAGTAGTAAAAGTAACACGTTGTTTTAAATGTCTTGGTTATGGACACCAAACACGTCAGTGTGCGGGACCAGACAGAAGCAGGTGCTGCTACAAATGTGGCGGAGAGAACCACAAGGCCGTAAACTGCACGGAGAAGTTAAAATGCTTCCTTTGTGCTTCGGACAAAGATGCCCAGGATAGTCTATGCCATATTTCTGGCACTGGAGCGTGTAAGGCATTCCGCAAAGCACTTGCAGAAGCCATAAAAGGTCAGAAATGACACACATACTACAAGGCAACCTGAATAGGTGCGCCTTGGCGCAAAACTTGCTGCGCCAGCGTGTTTTCGAAGATAAAATTGACGTCTGCTTTATCTGCGAGCAATATCTAAACATCGAAGGTAAAACATGGTTCGCAGACGAAACGGGCACGGCAGCAATTTGGATTGTGAACACAAAGAACGTTACCGTCAACAACAGCGGAGGTGGAGCAGGTTTTGTCTGGATTCAAACCCCCACAACCTACTTCATGAGCATCTATCTCTCACCTAACGAAGGGATTAGTGTGTTCCGACAGAAACTCGCAAATATAGAAGATGCGGTCACTAAGTTCGACGGCGAAGTTATCGTAGCCGGAGACTTCAACGCTAAATCGGCTGAGTGGGGCGCTGCTTTCTCCGACAGCAGAGGAAACGAAGTCGCTGACGTCGTGACTAGACTCGACCTCATAGTGCTGAACACCGGGAGCACCACGACCTTTAGAAGACCAGGGTACCAAGAATCCATCCTCGACATCTCATTAGCGACTCCAAGGACTGCCAACATGATTGAAGACTGGACAGTATCCGAAGAATACAGTGGCAGTGATCACCAGTTTGTGACATTCAGCGTTGGATTGGCATTTGCTCCGGTTTCACAACGCGACGTTTCTAAGCGGAAGTGGAATGCCAAAAGGCTTGATCCAGAGGCATTGCAAGCTTCACTCGCACGAAGCTGGTCTATTCTCCAGAACAACCCGACACCGGATACCTGCAGCGAGACGGAAAAGGCAGTGCTAAACACGAAAAGAAATTACTGCCGCATGTGACGCCTCTATGCCGCGGCTAAAAAACCAGAGCTTCCACAGGCCGGCGTACTGGTGGTCAGCGGACATAGCAGAACTTCGCAAAATATGCCATCAGCTACGTCGCCGAGCAACGAGAGCTACAAAACGCTCCCCAAGCCAGGACTTGTATTCAAAAGAGTACAAGCAGGCCAAAAAGACGCTTAACCGAGCCATTAAAGCAAGTAAAGCGAAACTGTGGAAAGAGATCTGCAACGATCTCGACAATGACCTCTGGGGTAAAGCCTACCAAATTGTCGCCAAACGACTTGGAAAGGCTTCACCAGAGGCGCCGAAATCTCCTGCCTTGATGGAGAGCATTGTAACGGAGCTTTTCCCCAAACACCCACCGCGGGAGAAGAAACACTACACTAAGAACAACGAAGTAACACCCTTCACAACTAAGGAATTACAAGACGCGGCCAAGTCACTCAAAACAGGAAAGGCACCTGGACCTGATGGCATCCCGGCATCGGTGATCAAAACTGTAGCCCTGAAATACCCAAACATACTCCTGAATACCTACAACGCATGCTTGGCAACTGGCACGTTTCCCTTGGTCTGGAAACGGCAGAGATTGGTTCTCTTAGACAAAGGTAAGGGAACCCCCATAACACCTTCGTCGTTCAGACCACTCTGTATGCTGGACATTGCTGGAAAACTGCTCGAGAAGCTCATACAAGGGAGACTTCGCAACGACATAGACTGTGCTGGAGGTTTTGCCGCAAACCAACACGGCTTCCGGAAAGGACGTTCGACAGTCGGAGCGATCAAGAAAGTCATAAAGACAGCGAGAGAAGCATGGACTGGTAGCCTCAAAGCTCGTAAAGTATGTCTTCTCCTCACGCTAGATGTCAAAAACGCATTTAACAGCGCGAATTGGGGAGACATTTTAGACGCTCTGGAGCACAAGTTTGACGCGGAGCCAGAAAATCTGGCACTAGTCGACAACTACCTTGACGATAGAAAGCTAATAGTGGGAACTACTGAAGGCCCACAAGAATACGCTATAACGGCTGGCGTGCCGCAAAGCTCAATAATGGGGCCTGATCTATGGAACGCAGACTACGACGAGCTTCTTGAAATCCCGTTGCCAGAGCAAGTAGAGCTAACAGGCTTTGCAGACGACGTTGCAGCTACTATAGTGGCGGACAGCGTGGAAGAGGCCGAACTGCTAGTTCGGGAAACCATCGACACCGTCGAGACTTGGCTCGATAAGCATCATCTGAAACTCTTCAAACAGAAAACCGAGATGGTCGTTTTGACCCGTCAAAAATGGTTTCCAAAACCATTCGCTATGGACATGGGAGGAACAACGCTGACGTCAACAAGGGCCCTGCGGTATCTAGGGGTAATGATAGACGAGAAACTATCTTTCCGTGAACACCTCGACAGTGCATGCAAGAAAGCCAGCAAGACTGTGTCTAGCCTAGCACGAATTATGACCAACACCATGGGACCAAGAACAAAAAAGAGAAGAGTTCTTCTAGAAGCAGTCCACTCGGTACTGCTTTATGGAGCGGAGATATGGGCAGACATATTAATGCAGAAGACCTACCGGCGAAAGATCGCAGCAGTACAGCGGCGAGGCGCTCTCAGGGTTGCCAGCGCCTACCGCACAGTTTCCGAAGCGGCTGTATTGGTCATTGCAGGAGCCGCGCCCATCGACCTATTAGCGTTCGAAAGAGCAAAACTCTATGACTCTAAAGACAGTGATGATAACATGAAGGACGCAAGAACAAGGATTAAAGCGGAAACGCAGCAAGAGTGGCAGGACCAATGGACATCGGGAGAGACGGGCAGATGGACGGCGCGCCTGATCCCAAACATCAACGTCTGGCTCTCTCGGAAGCACGGGGATACGGACTTCTTCCTGACCCAGCTATTGACGGGACATGGGCAGTTCAATGCCTATCTTTTCAAGATGGGTTTGCACAGCACACCAACGTGCAAATACTGCCCGGATAAAATCGACGATGCCGAACACACATTCTTCGAGTGTGCTCGATGGAAGGACTACAGAAGAAGCACCGAAGAGATCATAGGCACCAGGCTCTCCCCCTCAAGCCTGGTGACCTATATGATCAAACAAGAGGAAAACTGGTCAGCTGTTGCAGTTTATGCACAGCACCTCCTGAAAGACAAAATCGCAGAAAGGGACCAGTAGCCAGGAGTAGGCGTCGTGAGACGCAGCACGACTGGATTGAAGTAATGCTAACGCGGTTCCAATCCAGTCCTCCCCGTACCATCTAGGGAAGAGGGGAAGAGGAATGTTTTTTTTAGTGGGTAAAAATCTCCACACTACCGACTATCGATATCTGCCGGAAGATGGGCGGCAGAGTTAACGATACCGGTGTCTTTTGAAGATCTTTTTTCGTACCTCTTTACAAAAAAAAAAAAAAAACACACACACACACACACACACACACACACACACACACACATACATACATACATACATACAGACACCATCGCGGGAATAGTCAGGGAAGTTTCCTAGGACCTCAAAACTTCGAAATCCGATGAAAACTTGTTTTTCGAAAAACGGGGTGAAAACAGTAACTTCCCGATTTTTAAAAATCTGCGATTTTCTAAGAGAGAAGTTAAAAATATTTTTTGTACTACTTTCATGGACTGCGAATTTTTTGAAAATAGTAAAATTGAAATTTGGGGATACCTGTAGTTCATACCATACACGGAAAAAAATAAATAGTAAATGCAACATGATGCAGTCTTGGTAAATAAACATAATGAAATCATGTTGCATCCACATAATTCATCATGTGGATGCCACATGACAATCATGTTGCGGTAACATGAGAAAATCATGTGGCAGCAACATGATTTTCATGTAGCTTCAATAGCATAAAATTAAGTTGCAACAACTAAATATTTATGATTCAGAAAAATTATTTATTATCAAGCAAATAGATTTTTTCGGATTTATAATATTGTAGATAAAAATTAGAGTAAATTATCAAATTAAATCATTTGTAATGATATTTTTGCATAAGGGGTTAAGGGTAGTCAGGATTTTCAAAAAATCAATTTTTTTTGCATTTTCTTTAAATGTAATATCTTAAGAATATTGTCTGAAAGTTTGAAAGGAATCCGACAAATACTTTTCGAGTTATTTGACAAATAACAAGGGACGCTCAGGCACTTCAAAACGCGTGAGAGCAAGTAGTGTGAAACTTTAAATGCGTTTTTCTCATAACTATGTTTTTTTAAACAAGTGACCACTGTAACTCGAAAACCTCTCAGTAGATTTCGATGAAACTCATAGTTTTTGGAAAACATAAAAATCTCGTGTCTGATCAACGGATTTTGTTTTCTTCAAAAATTTTGATTGTTTATAAACAATTAACTATTGGTTTTTTTTCCTAAAATCTAGAGAAAAATTTTTTGAGGCCGCCATTTTGTTAATGTTTAACAAAAAAGCATCGATCAGTCACTAGATTATCTATTAATGAAACTATTTTTTCTCGTCCGATTGATTTTATATGAATCTTCAAGGATTTATGATGGTCACCGCAAGGATCTTCTTAACTTCCCGCTAAGAAAATTGGAAATTTTTAACTTCCTGCTAAGAAAATTAAAAATTTTCAAAAATCGGGAAGTTATTGGTTTTACCCTGTTTTTCGAAAATCGAGTTTTCATCAGATCTCGACGTTTTGAGGTCTTAAGAAGCTTTCCTGACTATTCCCGCGAGGTTGTCACTATGCCTGTGTGTGTGTGTGTGTGTGTGTGTGTGTGTGTGTGTGTGTGTGTGAGCGAGTGAGTGAGTGTGTGTGTGTGTGTGTGTAAGTATGTAAATCTCTTATAACTTTTGAACGGTTGAACCGATTTTATCGCGGTTGGTGACATTCGAAAGGTCTTTGCCAAACTTAGATTTTCTGTCAATTTAAACCGATTTGGATCGATAGATTTTGGGAAATTTAGAGAAATCTAAAAAAAAATAGGAAAAAAAATTTTTTCAGAATTGTTTTTTTTAGATAACTTTTAAACGGCTCTACCGATTGATTTCAAAAACTATTTAGCTCTCTACCTTAAAAAACCACGTCGATCGCCGCCGATCCCATGGAAATTGGTTGATTCGTTTGAGAGATATCGTGAACGAAAGAAAACTGAAAAAAGTGTTTTTTTGTAGTTACTCCGAAATTTCTAGTTTGACCAATATGAAACTTTAAAATTCTTTATGCGGCTTAAAAAACGGCGTAGAATGGTGCCAACCGCGTAGGAATCGGTTCATTCATTCAAAAGTTATTGTGGTTTGAAAATTCAAAAAATAGTGTTCTATGAAACTTCTATCAGACTTTTGAGCTCCAGAGCTCAAAAGCATAGAAAAGGTATTGTTTTGAGCTCGGAGAGCTTAAAATAACACACAGATTGTATTTTTGAGCTCGAAGAGCTCAGAAAAAGCGGCCAGGTATTAACGGAATTAGCGGAAAGTTGCAGGGTTGGCCTTTAGGGTCAACCGTTTTCCTAATTTTTTTGACTTGGGTCAACACAAACAGTCATAACTTTTGAAATAATTAATTTTTGGAATTTCCTTCTTAAGAATCGATTTTCATATAAGGCGCCCGGTATGAGAAAAATATGGAGAGTAAAACCTATTAATCAAATGGGATAGTAACGTTTTTGGTGCGCATCATCTCTTGCTTCTTTTACTTTTCAGTTGTTTGTGTGTGTATATATATACTTGTGTGTAGCCAGAACACACAATATATTGCATGATAGCTTGTAGTCTAGTCAACCAGTGCCTTTTTGGTCAACTTTTTTCAGCAGTCTCCGAAAATTATGATTGAGTTGTCATTCGATTTAAAATGGCATCTAGATGATTTTCGAAAAAAATAAAGTTCCGCTTGAGAAAATTGCAGAAGTTATCAAAAATTAACTATAAAAAAATGGGTTTTAGATTTTGCAAATATTTAAAAAAATAATTAAGATTTTCCAAATTTAAAAAAAGATTCAAAAAGAGGAGAAAATTTTCTAAAAAAAGTTTTGACTTCCGAAATTGTAGGACTAATATTTATAATTTTCCCAGAGGGTTGAAAATACGCCCGAAAACGGATACTTCGGTTTGCGCAAGCCAAGCCACCTTCGGATCTTCAATGAATAAATATTATTTAAACGTATTAAATATAAAAATTAAAAATTAAAAAAATTCAGGCGTCTAAAGAACAGATCAATAAATAATAATCTGTGGTCAAAAAATTTTTATCGTAATATTTCAATAAGTTATCCATTAATTAATTAACAATTTTTTGTAACACGAACATTAACATTGCAAGTGCAATAATTGTTAAACTATAAATATGAGAATTTTTTTTCGTTTGTGGAGCTATTTTTCAAAGGTCTTAGATAAGATTTCCGATGGAAAAATTAAAAAATTGATAATTTTCGTTCTTTTATTAACAATTTACTTAGGTGAAAAATTATAAAGCTATATTAAACATTGAAAAAAAGTTTTTTTTTTATATAATATTATTATTGATCCATTTTCTTATGATCAGAAGCTACTTAAAAATGATTATTAATAATTTTTACTTCGTATTGTTCGAAATACTTTCATAAACAAATGCGTTGTTTATGAGAAAATTCAAAAATTTTTTTTAATCATATAAATACTGTTACGTCCAAATCGTTGAACGTAAATTATTAAATTTATTTTGATCCTGGTATTTTTCAACCACTAGATCGGGAACCCAGAAGTATTACGAAAGGATATTGGTTTATAGTTTTAAATAAATTATTTCGTTTCAAATTTATGTTATTCAATATATTAAATTAATAAAAGTTACAAAAGATTGAAATGCTACAAAGGTTACAAAGTTAAATGCTTAAATGCTTATTTCTTACAAAATTCTATTGATTCAGATTTAAATTAAATAATTCAATATTGAACACGTGGGGAACTACAATAAGTTTGAACACATACCTTTATTGTTACGTTGATACACGTGGCTCCTTTGATCAATTATTTTTATTATTTAGCGTGTTTAATTAATTATTTATTTTTATTGAAGTTAAAAGAATTGTTTTAAAATATTATTACGATTTTTACTTTAAAATAACAAATGGAAATTTATTCAAAGACACTGATTTTAATTTAAAATAAACTATTTAGCTGCGTGAGGGGAAACCACGGTCACTAGCTAACTGGGCGATCCGCACAGTTCGGGGTCAGGAAGACGAGAGAGAGTTCATGCGAAGTTCCTTTTGGGACTCGAATTTCCGGGCGTTTCCAAATTACTAATTGGGGGAAAACAGTAGCCAATTAGCTGTCTATTTCCCTTAGTTTCTACCCTCTCTTCCGATTTTTCCAAGATGTTCGCTTGAACTCCCTTCCTTGGGCCCAGAGGCATGATGTGCCTCTCTCTCTTACTTATAGGCTAAAATATACCTATGTATTGGTATACGTGTAAGCACATTTACATGCACACAAACACATAGTTTTTCTTAGTTAACTAAGTCTTATATTTTATTTATAATTATTACTAGCTTATTTATTTATTTAGTTTATTTTACGAATAATGATATTCATTTCTTATAGTTATTCATTTCGCGCATAATTATTTATGCAATTGTCGACAATTGTAATTTATTAATATTTAAATAATTATTTAAATATTTCCTATTGTTTAGTTATTAATTCTTATTTTTTTTCTAACTATTTAGATATTTCTTATTTACGTGAATGTTATTTATTAATTTGTTGTTAAATTTATTATTAATTTTAGTTATTTAAAATTACCTATTTTTAAAAGTTTTAAATTTATTATTCTCTTAACTTTAATCCTATTAACGTTTAAAAATCTCTAAGGTTCTTGTTCAAAAATGCTGTCAATACAGAGGGCAATAAAACTCCCATTTACTTGTGTATTTAGGGTCTTTTTAATCCTTAGAGATAAGCCTGCCTAATGTCGGGAAATTTTTTGGCGAGGCCGGACGAGACACTTAATGCGTTTCTCATTATCAGTGTCTGCTGTAAATTTCATTTATTTTAAAAATATATTTTAAAAGAATAAAATTTATATTATCCAGACAAATAAAATAATGTTAGAATTATACCACGACATAACAATACGCATTTTTTAATTAACGATTCATTGCAAACGTTATTAAGAATTAACTGAAAAAGGGAGTTTAGTTTTTTACAGATATCTTAATAACTAATGAAGATTTCTTAAACTTTTAAAAAAATTTAAAAAAAGGAGGAAATTTCCTAGAAAAAAGTCTGGACTCCCGGAACTGTAGAACCAATATTAATAATTTTTCCAGAAGGATAAAAATACGGCCGAAAATGGGTGCTCTGGCTTGCGTAAGCCATTCCTACTTTGAACACTTGATTAATAAAAATTATTTTAAAATATTAAATATAAAATTGAAGAATCAAAAAAAATCAGGGGCTTACTGGATAGATAAATGAACAATTATCCGCCTGAAAAAAGTATTATCGAAATTTTTCAATATAATCGTTCGTAAGGAGTAAACTCCAGTCGTGCGTCGGAGCTGACACACACGATTATTTTTTTCAAATTTTCATGAAGTCAAGTCAAAACATTAGTAATGACGCCATACAATTACTTTTTGGAAAAATAAAATGATTTGCTAGCAAAAAAAAAATTCTTAATGAATTTCTCATGCTACCGCAACATGATTGTCATGTGGCATCCACATGATAAATCATGTAAATGTCACATGATTTTCTCATTTTCCCGAACATGATTGTCATGTAGCCGAAACATGACAAATTATGTGGATGCATGATGATTTCATCATGTTTATTTATTAAGACTGCATCATGTTGCATTTACTACTTATTTTTTTCCGTGTAGTAGAGCATAAGAAAAATGGTTGACCCTGAAGGCCGTCACTGCAACTTCTCACTACTTTCGTATTTAAGCGCTCAAAATTGCACTTATCACGTTTTTGAGCTCTTCTTGCTTGAAAATATAATTTTCGTCTAATTTTGAGTTCTCCGAACTCAAAAGTCTGATAGAAATTTATTAAAACACTATTTTTAAATTTTCGAACCGGAATAACTTTTGAATGAATAAACCAATTTTGACGCGGTTGGCAGCAATCAACGCAGTTTTTGAAAATCTAATATATATTTCCAATCACAATTTAATCAGACCGGAGATTTCAGTGTAATTAAAAAAAAACACTTTCTTTCGATTTCTTTCGTCAACGATAACTCACGAACGAATCAAACGATTTGAATAGCTTGGTAGCAATCGACGTGGTTTTTCGATGTTAAGAGCTGATCAGTTTTTGGAATTGATCGGTCAGGCAACAGCAAAGATGTAATCTCTGGCCATTTTGGATTACATGTGAACGTGATAAATAAACACGGTCGCCCATATTCGCGCACGAAAGTCAGAGCATCCTGTATATACTCTTGCATATGACGTGGACTGCCTACGTACGATGATAGTAGAATGAT